>NC_091121.1:178041986-178254486 GCF_040183065.1 Periplaneta americana | reverse complement strand
AGCAGTAGCAGTAGGAGTAGTAGCAGTACCAGCAGCAGTAGAAGTAGTAGTAGCAGTAGTAGCAGTAGCAGTAGAAGTAGCAGTAGTAGTAGTAGCAGTAGCAGCAGCAGTAGAAGTAGTAGTAGTAGTAGCAGTAGCAGTAGCAGCAGCAGTAGAAGTAGTAGTAGCAGTAGTAGCAGTAGCAGTAGAAGTAGTAGCAGTAGTAGTAGTAACAGCAGCAGCAGCAGTAGAAGTAGTAGTAGCTGTAGTAGTAGTAGTAGCAGTAGCAGCAGTAGAAGCAGTAGTAGCAGTAGCAGTAGAAGTAGTAGCATCAGTAGTAGTAGCAGTAGCAGCAGCAGTAGAAGTAGTAGTAGCAGTAGCAGTAGAAGTAGTAGCAGTAGTAGCAGTAGCAGCAGCAGTAGAAGTAGTAGTAGCAGTAGTAGTAGTAGCAGTAGCAGCAGCAGTAGCAGTAGTAGTAGTAGCAGTAGTAGTAGCAGTAGCAGTAGAAGTAGTAGTAGCAGTAGTAGGAGTAGCAGTAGTAGCAGCAGCAGTAGAAGTAGTAGTAGCAGTAGTAGCAGTAGCAGTAGAAGTAGTAGCAGTAGTAGTAGCAGTAGCAGCAGCAGAAGTAGTAGTAGTAGTAGCAGTAGCAGCAGCAGTAGAAGTAGTAGTAGCAGTAGTAGTAGCAGTAGAAGTAGTAGTAGTAGTAGTAGTAGTAGCAGTAGTAGTAGCAGCAGCAGTAGAAGTAGTAGTAGTAGTAGCAGTAGTAGTAGCAGTAGTAGTAGCAGTAGCAGCAGCAGTAGAAGTAGTAGTAGTAGTAATAGTAGTAGCAGTAGCATGAAGTGGTATTTTGTTTTAAACACAAATATTAGTTATCCAATGACCTACTGTAATTAATCTTTCATTAAAGATGGTTATAATTAATTTTAAATAATTACAAACACATTGATTATCAAAATATTAATTTAATAAAACAAGTGGATGCAGAATTTTTTCTCTACAGAAAACTTTAAATGACATTTTCTTCTATAATAATTAGGAAGATAACATAATGAAATATAAATTTTAGTACTCAGATCCCTATGGTGCGTGTTTCAAGTCATCACTCGAGTATATATTCGTTTATATTGTGGAGGATAATTTCTGTATAATCCATTAACAAGATCGATAATGATGTAATATACGCCGGGCAAGCAAGCATGTCTGATGAGCGTGTTCCCGGTTGGGAACCAAATTCAACGCTCTGTATCTCTGCATGGTCACAACTTAAAACTTGATAGATTGTTAGTCCAAAACTAGTTTAAGCAATAATTGTTCATTGTTAGTTACTTTAAGGGGGAGAAATTGGGCAATTTTTGTCAAAAAAAATATATTTTTTTCTTTTTAAAAATAAGCTATGATGCCTATTTTACATTTAGACGAAGTTTTAAAACCATACGGCGATTGTGCCATTTATGACGTCAAATTTAAAAGGTTGCTCTTGTTACGATTAAGTTTAAAACGAATGCAAACTTTGAACTAATTTTCTCGTACTTTTTTTCTGTCCACTTCTCAGTATTCACATTGCTAAGGATTCTACAATTTTATGCTAGGAAGCTGAAATTTTCACATGTTCTTTAAAGTACTCTTAACGAAATTATGTTGGCATTTAAAAAAAAAAAAACGAAAATAATTTTTGAATAAAAATAAAATGTGTGCATGCATTTTGTAATTTGATAAATTTGAATACGAATAGGTTTAATTTATAAAGTAAAATTAAAAAATATGAGAACATAAGGACATTCTAACGAGAGCAAAGGTATTATAGAATAATTCGGACATGATACTTAACATTTGGGGAAGACGAAAAATGAAAAAAAAATATGCAAAATATTGTTTTGAAATTTATATAACTCTTAAACTACTGGATGTATAAACATGAAACTTGGACACATCATTACTGATATTAAATGAAGTATCTGTACAAAAAATCTAGTCTCCAGCTTAAAAATATATAAAATAGAAATTTCACTCATCATCTCCCGTAACATTGGCAAAATAATTAACTTTTTAAAACTATTATTATCTAATATGACTATTGATTAGAAATTAATTATGTTTATGCCAAACTCCCCTTGATGTTCCCAGTCATTACATATCGTTATAATCTTATTTCGAGAGAACGAAAACGTATTTAGAAAGCGAGGATTACAATTACAGAAAAACTGCTTTCGTATCCAGATCTGCAAACATGTGCCATTTCTAATAACTTAATCTGTCCTCGTATTAGCAATTTTTTCAGTAAAAGACTTGTTTCTTATCTCAGTAACAGGTACCCATATGAGTTTTTGTGCCCATGAAAGCGGAAGAAAGTGGTATTTTTACCCGCATTGTATTGCATATTTGTTTCCTTTAATTGGCCTTCAATTAAAAGATATTTTCTGATTGATTCTGGTGGAGTTAAGGCTATCAGACCTTTTCTTCCACACCACCAGAAATATGTGGGATATAAAATTTTAAATCAGCAGCGACGAAACTAACTAATAACGTTCAAATTACACAAAAACATAGGTACAAATGAAACAAGAACGTTTACAATTACAGTACCGTGAATGAATGGGGTGACATTGATCGATTTTATTTGATAATATTAAATTGAACAAGAACTGGACAGTTAATTTCAGATATAAAATTAACATTGGAAAGAGGGTACTTCAAAATATGGCATTGAAAAAAAAAATAGCTTTCGGAGATACCGAATTTCATGTAAAATAAAATAAAAATAAGGCGATCAAACTTATACTACAAATGGGGTGACTTTGATACCCACGATGAAAATGCAGCAGAACATATAGATAGTTGATAGCGTCCCAACCAGGGTTTAATAATCGGCCTCCTAATCAATTCTAAATGGATATTTATATTTAATTCAATTTTTTCTTTAATAGGAACCCTAGTTAGGTAGGCTATCATTGAGAAATTTATTGGAAACTAGCAGTACCCGTGCGCTCCGCTGCACCTGTTAGAAATAAATATAAAGTAATTACATAATTAAAATAGGACGTTTGATCCAGGGAACAACTTTTACAACAGCGCAAGATAATCTGCTTCGCTCATTACCCATTTTTTTTTTGCATTGCATTTGTTCCATATATATTTTATGTATTTTAACACGATTCAATTGAGCATAGTTAAAATTTGAATTATAAAATAATGGATTGCTAAGCTAACGTACTATTACTGCATACTAAATCAATACACTCTCGTTGTTCGTTAATTCTCTGAGATTAAAATGAGTGTACATAAATATTATTTTAAGAAATACAGAAAACGAATGTACAAAATAGCCTATCAAATTTTCTGTGCACAAGAAGCTATTTTAATCTTACCTGTCCTCGATTTACTCAGACGTTACTGTATTAACATTATAGCATTATGTCCATCTAGAGAAACTACACTTTCCAATGGTGAAATAATAATTAATTATACAAATCGGTTAATTTAGCTTCTGATATTACTTCATACAAACACAGAAACATTCTCTGTAGGCTATGTTTCATAGCTTTCGATTGTTGATGTCCAAGGCCCCTGTTTCGATTGTTGTTGTCCAAGGCCCCTTATAGACGAAGTCATTTGTTCTTAATTCATTGCACCGTCTTAGATGGCGTTATTTTAATTTTAAAACTCATTTATCTCATTAAATATCAGTCCTATCAAAATTTTGTAAAGAATAAAACTTATCGGAAATCATTTTTAAAGAAACTTTTGTTATGTAACATTTTTTACAAAAATCAATAATAAGCGAGATATTTTGGTTTATTTAATTCAGGCCCCCTTATAACCCCCCTTTTAAATAAAGTATTTTGAATGCCATATAGCCTAAAATCTAAGTTACAACGAACTTAATTTATATTCCAATTTTCATATAAATCGGTTCAGCCATTATCGCGTGAAAAGGTAACAAACATACAGACAGACATACAAACAAAAATGTCAAAAATGCGATTTTCGGTTTCAGGGTGGTTAATTATATATGTTAGGACCAATTATTTTTGGAAAATCGAAAATTACCAGAAAAATTTCGGCTACAGATTTATTATTAGTATAGATGCAACAAACAATTTAGGCTACAAGACAAATTACATTTTATAAAGAATATAAGTGATGATTAATTATGCTAATCGATTACTTCAGTGCAGTGGAGGATATCATGTCCAGGGTGCTGTCAGGAACTTTTAATTTTCGGAAGACTTCTAAGGACTCCCAATCATACGAGGGCTATTCATAAAGTAACTTCTGTTTTCATATAGCGTGCGTAACAACAGAAACAGTGGCGCCGCTCTTGCGATGGAGTGTACCTTGAAGAAGTACGCATCGAGCAGCGGTAGAGTCAAGGTCGTGTCTTTGCTGCTCTCTGATCCACGTGCTGTCAAAATGTGTGCTGCAATCGCAAGTCCCGCCAGGTGTGAGGTACGTTCTGTAATAAGATTTCTTGTGACCAAAAACTGTAAAGCTAGTGAAATTCATCGCCAACTTTGTGAAGTTTATGGGCGAGACGTAATGAGCGAAGGTGGTGTAAGACAATGGTGCTGTATGTTCAAAAATGGGCGAACCAATGTCCATGATGAAGAGAGAAGTTGTCGACCGTGTATCGCGAATGCAGATCTGATTCGTTTGGTTGACGAAAGGGTTAGAGTAAACCGCAAGTTCATCATGAAGACGTGGCTTGGTTCGAAGCGCTTTGACGATGACGAAGAGTTGAAAATCAGCGTCGTAGGTTGGCTTCAGTCGCAGGCGGCCGAATTCTACGATTGCGGAATTTCAATGCTCGTCAAACGCTACGACAATTGTCTCAATGTGACTGGAAACTATATGGAAAAATAAACTAGAGTGTATACTTTCAAACGTATTGTAACCAAATTCTATAACGTCATTCACAGGTTTGTAAAAAATAAACGGAAGTTACTTTACGAATAGCCCTCGTAATTCCTATAACGCCCCAAGTCTTGATGTTAGCTATATTTGGTCCCCAAATCGCTGCAGCACAGCAGATAAATTACCCGTTTTTCTTTGCAGACTTCCCTAGGTTGTTCCTCGCTGTTCTCAAAACGGACTGTGGGATCGAGAATGAGTCCACAATTTTTTTTTTCGGTCTATAATAATTATATCTGTGATTCATAATGTTTTACACAAAAGGTTACGTCTGCGAGCATAAAACAGCAGATCACGGCGGAATATGAAATTAAAAAGCTAGTTTTTGCTGAGAGTGCCTTGGCAAACGTGACGAAGCCAACTCATACTTGAATCGTGTGTGTTTGTCTGAAGAGCCAACTTTGTTTCTGCTAAATAAAAACATAAGAGAGATTTTCTCCTGATGCGTTCACATGACTGTAACTTTATAGAATTAACAGATTGTTTATTTTTCAATCTAATTACTGCTCCATGGCAAATTTCTAGCGCAATAATTAACAATAGATGCCTATTAGAAACAACAACCAAATTTCTTGGCTTAAAAATCGATAATGAGTTAAATTGGAAAAGTCATATTAAAGAAATTACCCCCAAACTAAATTCAGCTTGTTTTGCTATTAGATATATGCAAAAGATAGTAAAAACCTTAAAAACAATATACTTTGCATACTTCCACTCGGTAATGAGTTTTGGAATAATATTATGGGGAAATTCCACAGATAGTAACAATATATTTCTATTACAAAAAAGAGTAATTAGAATAATAGCAGGTGCCAAATCTTGGGAATCGTGTAGGACTATTTTGAAAAAAAAAACTACAAATAATGCCCATGGCTTGTCAGTATATCTTTTCATTAATAATCTTCCTCGTATGTAATCGTGAAAACTTTGTAACTAATTCAACAGTTCATAGCATAAATACACGTCAAAAAATGACTTTCATACTCCATCGGCAAGTCTATCGTGCTATCAAAAAGAAGTGCGTTATATGACAGTAAAAATTTTTAATAGCCTCCCTATCGATAGAAAAAAATGAAACTCAAAACATAAGATTATTTAGGGCCAAATTAAAGAAGTACCTAATGTCTCATGCCTTCTATTCTGTAGGTGAATTCATGACACTCAATAACACTTCATGAAATTGATAGTAAAATTTTGTGTTGTACTAGTAGACTACATTGTAAATCTCATCTGCATATATTTCATCTAGGCTGTAACTATAAATTAAGACTTTATAATAGTATTAAGTTTTTTGACTTGTTCCATATTCTAGCTGTAAAGTAATGTATGAATGCCATGGAATGTTAATAAATACAATACAATACAATGGCGAATCATTGTTACATAAATTGCAAGAGGCGTTTGTGAGCAATCTCCTTAAAAAGAAGTTTCACAACACTACTGGCAATTGCATAAATTAAAATATTGGAAAAACTGTTCAAAGCTAAGATACAGACAAAAAGTATCAGACCACTGTAGTAAAACTGAAACAAATACAGATCATAAACTGTCATTTCCGATCTCTGACGAGTATTAATTTTTACATTACTCAGTCAGTACAATACAATAAAAAAATGGTTATTTCGCATTCAAAAACTTACAAATGTTCTTTGTAGTATTCAGAGAAAGAGAGATGATGAAAAAGACTTACAAAGCGCTAAATTGAGTGGTTCATACAGACATAATATTGTTAAAGCAAGAAAAATCAGTCACTTAACTTAATGAAGTTTCGTAACTGTAGAATTCTTTTTGTGATTATTGTCAGAAACCATGAAGCTAATAACTATTTTAATATTTGTTGTTTTCCATTTCTCATTAACAAGTTCAATGCACACAAAGGTAGAAGGTGGGTAGGTTATAAGAAAAGAGAATTATGCAACTCCCTTTAGGAGCGGTCGTTTACCCTACACAGCGGGTGATGTTTTATGTTGATTACTGTATTCTTGAAGCGGTACTAGCAGGCTTCCAAGTTGGAATCAGAGTCATCTTTGACAGAATTCTGTAGATAGTAAATAATTCTCTGCGGTTTTTTATGTTTTATTTCATTTCTAGTAATAAATGTATAAAAAAAATAAAAATGTATGAGAAATAAAAATACTCCAGACAATTTACTGATTACTAACGAACAGATTGAGCAAATTAATTCTTTTAAATAGCCTATCTAGGCGCAGTAGAGAACAGTAATAACTCCATTGAAGAAGAAACCAAAGCAAGAATAATATCAAGAAATAAAGCCTATTACGCAAATTTAGATCTGTTCAAAAGTGAATTATTATCTAGGAAAGCAAAATTGAGGTTATACAATACCATAATAAGATCAGTAATAACTTAATGCGTGTGACACATGGGTACTTAACGGGGCAGATACCCAAAAATTATTAATATTTGAAGGGAAAATATTGAGGAAAACACATGGGCCAATTAAAGAGAGGAATGGAAGTTGGAGAGAGCGGAGAAATAACGAATTATATATAGTCTACTAAATAAAAATGGAAACATTATTCATTTCATTAAATCACTAAGATTTAGATGGTTCGGCTATGTAATCAGAATGTTAGATGTAAGATTAGTCAAGGAAATATTTAAATGGAAACCAATAGAAACAAGAGTAGAGGGAAGACAAAAAATCAGATGAAAGGATGACAAAATATACAACCTGAAAGAAATGAAAATTAAAATTGAAGGGTATATAAAAGATAGGAAAGAATGGCGGGAAATTATAGAAAAAGTCAAAACGTTCAGCAAATGAAGTTGTAGAGCCGAAGAAGAAGAAGAAGGAGAAGAAGGAGAAGAAGGAGAAGAAGAAGATTTCACTTTATTTCCAATTTATTCTATGTTCAAGGCCCAAAAGAAATCATGCAGAAAATAATGTACATTTGGAATAATTCGCCATTGTTTACTGTAGTTTACTGTTATTTATTTATTGTTTGTTCAGTCAACCTCACAAGTGATATCAACAAGGCACACTTATGAGGTAACTAAGCAAGGAGATAATGGGGTTGGGTGGCCAGTTCCTTTCCCTCTCCATAGCATACATCATTGACTAGTTGCATATTACACTAATCAGACTTGGGATGTATACAAATCTTCTTCCGACATATACCGTCAAGTGAAATGTACTACCTGATAAAAGATTGTATCATTATCCGCCTAAATTAAAACAAACGCTGATACAGACACTCATTCTACCTCATTTCGATTATTGCGACGTTTTGTTCAGTGATCTCAGGATTGATTCCTCCCAGAAACTACAGCGTGTTCATAACGCGTGCGTCCGCTTCATTTGTAATGTTCGATACTATGATCATATCTCAACTTCTTTCGAGAAGTTATCATGGCTTAGGTTACATGAGAGGAGAAATCTGCACTCGCTTTCTCTCTTATATCTAATTATGCACACTTCATCTCCTTATTCATTCGCTCGTTTTCATACTCTCTCTCGCATCATCATCATCATCATCATCATCATCATCATCATCGTCGTCGTCCTTGCAGGTGCTATCATATTATTAATAATCCACTCGATCACAACGCGATAACACTAGAAATTCCACTTCACACATCATCCTTGTATATCTCACACTTCACTGTTGCTACTTCTCGTCACTGGAACTCTCAATCGCCTGAAGTCAAGGGCTGCCGAAACTTGAAATCTTTCAAATCCAAGTTAGAAAATTATCTTATGACGAGTTGCCAAACTAACTTACTGTTATGACAAGTGTTGTATTGCATGTTTCTACGTATTTACTACATTTTGTATATTCTAGTGATATTTATTTTATTTTATCTGTTTTTGTTTCATCATATTTCTCGATAATGATATGTCTATCATGTGATAACTTTAGCTACTTATAATTTTTCTTGTGTGTAGGCCTATCTAATAAATATTATGTTCATTGTATGTTTAGTAGGCCTACTTTACTATTTTTATTATTATTATTATTATTATTATTATTATTATTATTATTATTATTATTAATATTAATTTTTTTACCATTATCGTTACCTCTGAGATTCTGGCTGATATGTGGCATATAATAATAATAATAATAATAATAATAATAATAATAATAATAATAATAATAATAATAATAATAATAATAATATTAAAAATAATAATACGGTAAAATGCACGAAAAAACCTAATCTGGATTCCAGCAGAGAGGTTTGAATAGGAAGTTTTCTATGCAAATGGTTTTGTAGAACAAGTTAGTATACCGTGTTATAGTCATTTGTAGAAAACCTGCATGTCGTTTACTGTTTTTTATTAAAAAGAAACATGCCCTGCTGTTGTATAGCATCAATAAGCTATTTTATTGCTGCAACTCTTTCCGACAGACAGCATTAACGATCTGTTTGGATTACCACACGTAGCCCTACAACATATTACGCTAATAACCCTCCCACCCAGCAACCCGCATCCATTCCAGTTCCGCGTTGTGGACAGACCAGACTGCAACAATTGCAATCATCCATCCTCAGGGTTGTACAAGCTCGTTTCTCAATCACATTTAATTACCCACGGTATAATCAGCGTTAAAGCGTGCGTGAAAGTTATAGATTTGACTTCGAATCCAGTTGCAGGCATTGGTATTTGTTAATGTGATAGATAGGGAGGAAAGTTCGGACACCGAACCTATGAAATTAACTACGTCGCGCGTTATACAAGTCGTGTTGTTATGCTGGAATCAAAACACTGCTCGGTATAGTCTGGTAAGTATGACATACATTTAGGAAAGCGACTTACCTCATTCTCTTCCTTGTAGAAAATGGTGATACATTTTATGTAAAAATGAATTATGTACTTTATGTGTCACTAATTTTGTTGCAATGTATAAAGGTAAGCGTTCACTACATCGTATCGCACGCATCGGACGAATTGGACGGATCGGAAAAAGACTATCTTTGCTGTAATTGTTATGTAACCGCGTTCACTACATCGTATCGTACGCATCGCCTCTCGGCAAATCCGTCCACGTTTCTCGGATGGGCAACTTTTCCGATGCGTGCGATCATGGCCTTCTTTAATAAATCAATTTTAATTGGTCAACTGTTACTATTATGTTGTGCCATGTTCAGTGTCGCGCCAAAATGGCAGACGGAAAACTTATTTCGCGTGTTGAAAATTGCGAATAATTATATAATTTGAGGCGTTCCCATTATAGTAATCAAGTCGTTTCTTGCAAATATATTATGTAACCAATATTTCTTTCGTTTCTTCCTCTTCAATTAAGACGCATGAAGCAATTACAAATTCTTATTCGCTAACAATAGACCTAACCTCAACTCCTCTGCTTTCAGTAATGTCAATATCGTACGCCGTCATGTTTTAAACAGCTGATAGGGGAATCCGATGAGGCGATGAGGTGAAGCCATCACAGTGAACGCACAGCACTTAAAATATCCGTTGCGTGCGATTCGTACGAGGAGTGCGATACGATGTAGTGAAAGCTTACCTTAACTGTTTACACTCGTAAATTGTCAAATATAAACCTGTTTCGATTGTCACTCAAATAAGGAAATGTTCTTTCGCAATTATACAAAGTTGTTTGTGCGATATTTTGAAATAGTTTATATTTATTATAATTTTTTTGTGTATTATATTGTGCCTGTTCACTATTTAATTCCTATTGCACTTCACAGCGTTTCGAATATCCAGGATTTTTTTTCCAAGAACACTCTTCAGTTTTAGTCTAACCCATTTATTGTTACCAACAGCTGATCGAAGGTCCCGAAACGGAAACCACTGTCGTCGTTACGTCAGTGAGATTGAAACTCTTGGCCACGTTTTGGGTGCCTGTCCTTTCAGCGAGACACTGCGGAACTCTAGACATCACAGAATCAGGTCCATGATTGCCGAAGCCTTGAGGAAGAAAGGTCTCACTGTGCACGAAGAAGTCCATGGCATCTCTCAAGAGGGATCCTGTCGGCGAATTGACATGCTTGCCATTCCACCAGGCTCTACATCCGCCTACATTATCGACCCGACAGTCAGGTTCGAGGCACAGGAACAACAGCCCGCTGAAGTCCACGAAGAAAAATGCAGAATTTATGAGCCCACAGTTCCATTCTATTTGGAGAAATACCACCTCACCTCCATTGAAGTAGTTGGGCTAATGGTTGGCGCTAGGGGCACAATACCTCGCCTCTTTGTCAGTTTCTGCAAGAAGTTCCAGCTGAACGACTTCATTCGTGATGTTTCCCTTACTGCTATCAGAGGATCACTTGCCAGTTTAAAATATCACCTGTACTTTGTTTCCTGAAAAGGAAAAACTTTTGTTTGAACGTCTAATCCTTTCGTTTATTATGTTTAGGGCTGTTATATGTATGCTATTATCCTTTCTGTACTTCATTTCCTTTTTTTCTTCGTTCCCCACATTTCTCTTTTGTTTTCACTCTGTGTGTTACGCTTTGTCCAATGAGACAGTCCCGTTATTGGGAAAGCTGAAAGAGTGTCTTTCTTATTATTAGAATTTAAAGTTATTTCTCAACACGAGGGTAAATATTGTGTACACATGTTTGTTCGAGTCGGCAATTTCTAGACGTATACTTTTCAGTGATGTGTTTAAAATGGGGATTCTCAAGTTTATGAAACGGAATATTCGCACATATCATCATCGGAACACAAGTCATAATGAAAAGTGGACTGATACAAAATCGAAATCACTAAAAATTTCAGATGTTCGATATGTCTTTTATAGTCACCATGATTTTCTAAATCACGATGCTTATTAACTTTTATATCTAACTTACAGATTTTACACCATAACATATTTTCCTCCTTGATTGAAAAACAGTCATCTCCGAAGTCCTTTACAAGCATAGGTAAAGTTACAGATTTTATTGGCGGCATTTCATTATGGTCCGTCCCAGGAATCTGTAGAGTAGAAAGACGAAACAAGACCGCTGCGCATGTGGTATGTGGGAGGGCTAGGGCCAATGACCGCTCTGGGAAGGCATTATTTGAACGAAGCGAGCTTGAAGGGAGGGGATCTATAGATATTAAGAAATCTCGCCACACTTTCTGTTAATACGTACTATCTGCCACCACGAGCATCTTGCCCCTTAAGCCTCGTTCACACTTTTCAAGTAACCTGAATTCAAATCACTTGAAAAATGTGAACTATGTTTCAAGTTAACTTGAAATCAATTAACGGCTTGAATTCAAGTTTAACGGCTTGAATTCAAGTTTCAAGTGAAGTTGGATCCCTTTCTACTTTTTACTTGACTTGAAAGGATACTTGAAAAGTGTGAACGTCACGTGATAACTTGAATTCAAGGAGAAAAGCGCGGGAATTTAAATTAACAGCTCTTTTAAGAGCGTTAAATTAACAACTGATTGTTTTTCTGTTCTACTGGGAACGTAAAAATAATAGGAAACAGCAGTAAGTGAAATAATGACCAAATATTTGAGTTTCTGAAGTTGCATAAAATTCACGAAGGCCTGCGGATTATAGAACCTCCAAAGTTTCGTAATAGAAATGCAAAGGAAGCTGCCAAGGAAGGAAGAGTTCATTGAAGAATTGAACAGCAGAGATTTTAACGTGGGAACAGATGTGATAGCCTATGAAAGACAATAAAAAACAATTAAACTGTAGATAGAGTAGAAGTGAGGAAGATAAGAGGGATTAATAAGAGGAGAACGTTGCTTGAAGGGATGACATTTATCGCCGAAACTGGCATGGTTCAATGTAGTTGATAGATTTTTTGGGAACTGTAACAGCTTCAAGATAATCATTTTCAATTATGGTAAATCAGACTCGCTTATGTTTCATTACATTTGCGATAAGAATTATTAAATCTGTTTGAAGAGTTCACTTATCCTATTTGTAATGATCAATGGTCGTGTACCTCTCTTACTAGAATAATCTAACTCAACCCATACTGAACAACGCGTTTTCCATTTCTTCAATATATTTATCATTTCCCTGGCACGGAGACTTGCTACTACAGAAATTCCTAATTGCACAACATCCATCGACGCCATTTTATCCTACTTGAAAACAAAATAACTTGAATATGTCTGAACTGCGACTTCAATTCAGGTACTTGAAACCACGTGACTTGAATTCAAGTTACTTGAAAAGTGTGAACGAGGCTTTAGCGGCCCCAAGCTGATACTCCCCGCAATACACTCCGGCACAGATAGACTCCGCCCATTCACTTCGCCCTCATGCGCAAACTTACTTCACAGATCCCTGGGACGGACCATACATCTTCACAGTACCTTCACTAGATCAGAACTGAACTCCTTACGAAATGTTTACTTTTCAAACAGAAAACAGGCATGCTATGTCGAAACAATATATTAAAATGCAGTAAATAATACAAAACCCGCATCCATTTAACTTCGAATGAACAAAGCTCCGTGTTGTCACCGATTATAAAGGTCGGTAGTAGCGGCCTCCAAAGACTCGTCACCCCTGTGCGCAGCAACTGCAGTCTTTCCTTTTCCCGCATCATATTTGAACTGCTGATTGTATTCTATAGTTCTCATTTCAGCACACTTTTTTATTTCATGTATAGGTGAACAAACCATAGCAGGTAGTACACGTGCACTTCTAGAAATGTTCAACAGTAATGCTAATAGTTTTGGTACACACGTGCGGGTTAATGGGCCAATAAGATGACGAGTACGGGTACCACTGTGTCAGATACGCGGAATGTCTCAATATTTATACTAATTGATGACAGGTATTCAACACAGATATCAGATGCAGGAGAGACTGACCTATATGGCTGAAGAGCTGACGGGCCCTGGCGGCACCAAGGTACTATCACAGTCTAGTATTGTCGGACCATCGGATCTGTGCCCCCGTAAGATATGCGAACTGAACCCTAATTCCTTCTCAGGCTCGGTAATTCATTTCTCTCCCTGCATTACTATCTCTCTCTTTTCTATTTCTCTCCCTTTCTTTCCCCCACTATTTACAATTTTGAGCCTTCTTGCGGGACAGTTTATTTGCACTTGCAGTCCAGTGTTGTCAACTCAACATGAATACTGTAGCACGGAGTGGCGAAAGAAATATTATTAAGCAAGTACGTAATAGCATTTTGCGATGAAGAGAAACAAACAGGTCAATATCTGTTTCCTATAAATCAGGCAACGAAAAGAGCAGCTGCGATCACAGGTGGGGCTTGTTTTATTTCAATTGAGTACGTATTAAAATTACTTACTTAACTAATACTAATAATACAACATTTTATGTAATTTATATAGACAGGTCAGAACTCCTAATAAAGAAAGTCAGGAGAGAGGGAGGCTGTGCAGGAGATTAAAAGCTAGAATCACCAGAGAAGAACAGACCAAGGGAACCTTTAATTCTTGTAGATGATATGAACCGATGTATTTTAAGAAGAAAGATGCAAGAATTTTATACCGTGCAGAAAGAATTTCCAGCAATGAAGAAATTACTGAAGTTACGAGAGAAACAATAATTTCCAAGGTTGGAGAATAACACTACGGAAAGTGATTCGAGATATGGGATTTAGGTTTAAAAATTGTAGAAATACAAGATGTATTTTGATTGAAAGAAATGATATTGTAGCACGGATTAACTTGCTATTTATGACACAGTTTGACGGAAGTTTGACAACATCCCTATTCGGCAAAGTTCTTGGCCTGCTGTTTAACGTGGTGGGAGGAAAGCGGGTGGAATGGAGTGAGTACAGGCGTTAACTTTTCCAAGAACGACGACAGCGCTGAAGGGGCACAGATCCGATGGTCCGACAATACATTAGCTTAATATTGTAAATAATGTCTGATCAATGTAGTTCTACATTATTTATTACAGTGTAAATAGAAAAATAGCATATTCTAGTGTACATAGTGTAAATGATTTAATTTGTGAGTATTAGTATAATTGAGGCGGTTAGAAGCAAAGGCGTGTAAGTGACATTTCTGAAAATTTGATTTAAGTGCATCCAGAGTAAATTAAAACATTTAAAATTTCAGTGGTAAAGGGATATATCTTTTAACCACATTAACATTTAAAATTAAAACTTCACGGAATTTACGAACACTTAGTAACTTTTAATCACATTTTCTCAAAAGTAACTTAAGTGCACTTACACCCCTTTGCTTCTGACCGCCTCAATTGTTAAAGTGGTCCATGTTTTGTTCTGCTCACTTGACGAAACAAGAGAGCGTGAACCGTCAGTCAAAACATGCTTCTAAACAGCGTTGTTAAACATAAATTACAGGGTCTGTTGTTGCTCCGATACGATCCAATTGATGAGAATCTAACTATAGACTGACGGAATGACGGCTCTACAAACTTCAACTAGAGAGAAAGTGTAACTCAAAGGTACAATCGTGATTAAGAACTTACAGACAGTAAATAAAATTATAAAATTTCATAAGAAAAGCCACTTTCCATTTCTGCTCTTAGTAAATTTCACGAACCGTTTTAAAATGATCCTTGCCATAAACTTTCCCTCTCACTGAAATCTTTATGACTCGTCATAAATGTTATTTCATGCTGTAAAATTTTACGAAGGCGTATTATTTTCAAGAGTTAAATTATTGTGTGAAATGATATTCACTTTGTTATCGTTTCAAAGAACTTCACGGCCTCGTTTCATAACCAGTCGAGTATTATAAAATTAATGTAAAATTGAATATTGTCTAAATGTAAAATTTTTTATTGCCAGGCAATAATTATACATTTGTTTTTCTAGCTGATCGATTCATGTAGAGGGCCTTGTACCAGAAACATTTGAAGAATGTTGTTATAGTCGGTATTGTTATCGTGACTAGTCAATATAAATATTAGAAATATGAGTGTTAAAGATATTGAATTAGCAGCAGGAAAGGAAATAATTTTATTCCTCTGTACACCTTATGTATATTTATCTGTACATCTTACACATACTGTATTCATCTGACGTTGTTTACGTTGAATACTTACAGTATTCCATTCAGTGCGCTGTCTGAGGGATGGGGACAGGAAACTACACTAAAGCAATGCAGATAGCGTAATGTGTAACGGACATGGTCGGTCCTGATATGCACATCTGTAGACAGCAGTGTATGTGTACAAGTTGCAGTGTCCAGTCGATCAGTCCTAGTGAAATGGAGGAGTACACGAGAACGGAATAAGCAGACCTGATTTTCGAATACGGATGAGCCAATGGGAAAAGTAGACAAGCTCACAGATTGTGTCCGGACAAGTACCCACGTAGGAGACATCCGGCCCTTACCATCTTTCCACGACTGTTCCAAAGGTTAAGGGAAGGAGGGCACGTGGTGCCAAATTACAATTCCATTTCCACACAACTATTTTTGCTTATAACTTTCGACAGTCATTTCCGGACCATGGTTCCTTATCTCAAATTGATACATATGCCCTTCGCCATCATCCCTGAAAGTTTGTAACATTAGCCCAGAAACACCCTGTATATTACTAATGCAGTACCGGTTCATAACGACTTTCGTTTCTTTGTAGGGGAAAGGAGAGTAAGAGTAAACATTTTTTTGATTTTGAGCTCTAGTAGCTTAGTGGTTTAGTTAATACATGTGAAATTTTTTATAGAAAATAGAAGAATGTTTCCAAAAACATGGACATTGTAAAAATCTTAAGATAATATTGAATTCTTCTTCAATTAATTAATATTACATTAGGCACTGAAAATGGGAACATGCAGGAGTAAATTCAAGAGTACGCATATACTATACAGGGCGATTCTTTATTACGTGTAAATACTTTGTGTGTGTAATGTAGAGGTGAAACTAAGACTAAAACGTTCTATACAACTTTTTCTCAAAACCTTTAATTCCAGAGTTAACGCCATTTTGCGTGGAACTTGCGCTCCCAAACAAAGAAAGGGTAACACACCAAATGTCACTTTCGTCAGTGCATTTGGGCTTCAATACAAAAACAACCAAAGTCACTAAACCCATATCCTCAGCAGTTCACTTATGCACGTTTAGTGAACTAAAACCAAACACAGTAAAGAATGTAAAGCAATTTCTTCTAGACTTTACACATTTGCACAATTCTTAGTGTAATGCATGTTCAAAGTGCTGTCCCTCAACTTGAAGACATACCTGTGCTCGCCGCCTTAGTGATCTCTGAACGTTACACAACCCGTTAATCTCATTACGAACAATTCCACACGGATGTTTAATTCGCTGTTGTAGTACTTCTACGTTAGGTACAGCAGAGGTATACACTGAAACGACTAAACGACTTCAGGCGGCCCTAAAGGTAGAAGTCCAGAGGGTTCATGTCCGGTGATCTGGCTGGCCAAGGAGTTGGCCCTGCACGGCCTATCCACTGACCTGGATACGCAGCATTGAGATACGCCCTTACGTTGCGGCAGTAATGCGCAGGAGCACCATTGTGCATAAACCATAAGTTCACTTGCGTTGCAAGAGGGATATCATGTAGCAGACCATGCAATTCGCGTTCCAAGAATGTGCGATAGATTTCCCTATTCAACCGCGGAGGTAGAAATCGAGGTCCGAGTAACTGATTCCCCACAATACCACACCAAATGTGTGGGAGAACAGTAATGCCTATGCAGTTACTACGACGAAAGTTCCATCCACTGGAACTATGGAATTAAAGGTTTTGAGAAAAAGGTGTATAGAACGTTTTAGTGTAAGTTTCACCTCTACAATACATACACAAAGTATTTACACGTAATAATGAATCACCCTGTATTTATTTTAACTATTATCTGTATATTATTTTGTTTCTTCTGTCAATAGAGATGAAATATTCTTAAAGCTAAGAAAGCAACTCATATTAGTAATAGTAATATAGTTGTTACAAGAAACATCTGCACAGAGATGAAAAGAGAGGGGGAGGTGGATGATTGATCGAAAACACATAATATGAAGATATAAAAAACAGAAATAATAATAGAATCAGTTTCGGAAATGCAAACGTTTACGAAGTATTTATCTTCTCATGAATTCATTTTAGTTAGATATGATATGGGCACATGAAAAATGAATGTGTACTCCGAACGACAGGCCAGAAAAAGTCCAGAGTTAATAAAAGTAGACTTTTGACGTCAAAACTCGTGAGTGACACAGTTTTATACTAAAGAAACTTCCAAAAATAACTTTAAATATAGTTTTTGTTACGCGATTGATATTAACTTAAAATGTATCCAATAAAAATAATATTGCGGTAGATTAAATATTAATTTCGCTTCTAACACGCATTTCTTCGCGTTGGAGATTATTATATAGGTCAGTGAAAGTTTTGAAGTTCAAACTTACATAATGTATCGACCAATCATCACGCCATAGCGCATAAGTAGGCCTATATCAAATGTACAGTACATTTAGATATTGGGCTTATACTGTACATATACGTCACAATGACTAAGACAAAGGAGCTGTTTGCAGGCTATAGTTGTGATGTCGAATCTCGCTTAGTGCATGGACGATTGTCCACAGTCTATATACAAGGTATCTCAGGGGCATGGACGTCGCTAGGGGGGTGCGAAAGGGTGCGCAAGCACCCCATAAAAACCGGAGCATCCCTTTCCGCACCCCAAAGGGCAATTTATTAACAAAATACTAGGCATAAACTATTTTGAAGAACAAAAACAAACAAACAATTTCTTGGATGTGAAAAAACAACAACGTTCCATAGTGTATCGTAATGGATGTGATGAGCAATAATGATAATAATAATAATAATAATAATAATAATAATAATAATAATAATAATAATAATAATAATACGAACATGTAATAGCCTAAACCATGAAGAGCAGAAGAAGTAGGTTAAATAGATCGTATTAATTTTATGTCAAAATATTTCATATGGATGCCGAAATAAGCCAACAAACTTCATAGGCAATTTAAAATGAATGAGTTACGTAATTTGTTTCTATTAAGAATTCTTCATTGCCATCTCGCATGTCGAATCTGTTCTGATGTACTTGTCACTTTATGTAACACAATTTCATTCCTTTGTGGAAGGACTGCATGAAATAACTTTCTCTGTGCTGTTCAGGATATATTCGTACTAGTTCAAAGAAACTCGTCTCTTTGTTATGACATCAAATATGGGTTAATCAATCGAAAACAAGTACATAAAAGCGAGCTCTCAAGTCATGTGTCTGTTCACACAAGATGAGAGAGTCGATAAGATAGGATTCGATTCTAATACAATATTAAACGGAACTATTGAATGTCACGGCCGAAAAGTCTTGCTGAACGCTCTTAGGTAACATAGCTAAGCATGAGTGTGGAGTCATTTTGTCAGCGGTTATGTAAGTTAACATTCATGTCACATATTACGAACATTACATGCTGCTTCATTCATATCACACATTAGGTCTAATGGATAAAACTTATTGCGAATAAGAGAGCAGGAGGTATAAATATTTCATTTTAACAAAGGTTTTAAACTACAAATGCCACTGAAGATCGCTGAGTTAACAATAGTGACTGATAACTAAAGGTGGGAATTTGTACCACAACGTGAGGATATTAGGTTAGTTGTGCTTAGACTGTCGTTACGTCACGAATGACGTGAAACCTGAGTATGACCAGGTTACAACTGAAACGTGTTTTGTATCGCAGCAATTCAATGGGGATACGTTTCTCGTGCGTACAACGAACACTCTATGCACACATAACCTTGTAGCCTCTGTGGGTAAATTGAGGACGTAGCTGCAATAAGGGCCCATACTCCAAAATGCTGTTCTGAGATATATAGAGTTGAAATTTTTAAACCAGTGCACTAAATAATTGTAATTGTATTCTTAATATTGTAGTTGTAATCCCCTGGTAGAGGAGAAGAGAAGGCGGGATGACCTTATCTCTACCAGGTTAAATAAATAAATAAATAAATAAATAAATAAATAAATAAATTAATAAGTAAATAAATAAATAAGTAAATAAATAAATAAATAAATAAGTAGCTAAATAAATAAATAAGTAGCTAAATAAATAAATAAATAAATAAATAGCTAAATAAATAGCTAAATAAATAAATAGCTAAATAAATAAATACGTACATAAATAAATAAATAAGTAAATAAATAAATAAGTAAATAAATAAATAGTTAAATAAATAAATAAGTAGCTAAATAAATAAATAAGTAGCTAAATAAGTAAATAAATAGCTAAATAAATAAATAAATAGCTAAATAAATAAATAGCTAAATAAATAAATGAATAGCTAAACAAATAAATAAATAGCTAAATAAATAGCTAAATAAATAAATAAATACGTAAATAAATAAATAAATAAGTAAATAAATAAATAAGTAAATAAATAAATAAGTAAATAAATAAATAGCTAAATAAATAAATAAATAAATAAATAAGTAGCTAAATAAATAAATAAGTAGCTAAATAAGTAAATAAATAGCTAAATAAACAAATAGCTGAATAAATAAATGAATAGTTAAATAAATAGCTAAATAAATAAATAAATAAACAAATAAATAAATAAGTAAATAAATAAATGCACTAACAAATGAATATGAAACTGCTGGATAAGAAGTATTGTGTTTTTTTACACAAAATAACAGAAATACTAAAATCATAATGTACGAAAGTAATGCATGTTACGGGCCCCCTTTCTGGAGAACGTACTTTCAATTCAAAAATAAATATAAGGTGTGTGTAGTTTTTGCAAAAATTTATTATTATTATTTATTTTTTTATATAAGATACAGCAATATTAATAATGTTCATTAATATTTTTGGAACTTGAGATATTTTCCACATAACATAGCAAATAACGAACATTTCGAAGAGTTAGAAATATTTTCAAAACAAAATAACGAATCATGAATATTTAGAATGTATGACATTTATTCCACACAAAATAACAAATCACGAACATTTTGAAAAGTCGAAAATGTTTTCAAAACATAATAATGAACAGGAGTTTATCGAACAAGGTAACAGATCATGAATATGCTGAGTAGTAAAAATATTTTTCAAACGAGATAGGACTTTTTTTTTGTTCATTCCACATCCATATTGTCCCTCCTCATCTCTGTCATCACTTCCACTCTCCTCTTCATCTTCCATAGTCTCAGAAGATTGGAAAAGAGACTCATAAAATGAGCGGCTTTCCTCTTTTACATATGGAAATAAGTCTCTGACATCCTTAACTTTACTTTTCTTCAGTGGAACTCGAGACGCTGATTGAAGATCCAGTCTTGGAGGGCAGTTTCTCATGTATGAACATGTTCTATAGATAAAGGGCCTATAACATATCTTAAAATAAACAGGTTTTCCAGCATTACTGTTCAAAATTTTACAATGAAACTTTGTGTGTATAGCAAAGAAAGTATGGACAATCGATTTATGCATTCTTCAGAAAAAGGGCCTATGGGGCTATGGGCCCTTATTGCAGCTTTGTCCTCAAATCCTATCTTTACTGATAACGTAGAAGTGACAAAATGGAAATGTAGTGGAAATTGAACTTTTTAGGAGAGAATTTGCTTCACAACCGAAACCACAAGGAACGGTACAACTAAATCAAATAGATCATAACCATTTTCATTATGAGCAATAGGAACGACATGCTTTCGCTTTTCAAGTTCGTATCATACTGGTCTTAGAAGGGGAGGGAAGAAGGTTTAACTTAATTTCCTAGAACCGAAATTCGTTTGGAAAAGTTCATCTAGATAAAAGGGAAGATGAGTTGTGCAGGTTACGCGAGAGATTACAAATTAGTTTTCGTGTCAATGCATCCCCGTTATGCGAAATAAAACTGACTAATCAGCAATCAGCCTCTTTCACTGATAGAATTTCAGTCATCAATTCAGTAGCAGTCATTGTCAGCACCAGTTCTTTGCACATAAATTCCACCTAACATGGAATATTTACTAAAATTAAAATTATTAATTATTGTTAATGTTATATAAACTCCTAGGGGCCGATTGTATAAACCACTTAATCTTAGATCAGAGGTTAAATTGATCCTCGTTCTAGCTGAACTTGGAATTTTGTGTTGTATAAAGTCTAATCTCAGATTAATTTGTCTTAAACTAAAGTCAACTTTGACTGAAGAAATTTCTCCGATTAAGTTAGATGATCCAAGTTCAGTTATTTCTTTTCTGTTTGAAATATACGAGTGGCAGATTGTGCAAATAAAATATCCATTATTATTATTATTATTATTATTATTATTATTAATAGATATGGTATATATATATATATATATATATATATATATATATATATATATATATTCAATTTCTTGCCTTAATACGCAAACAGTCTTATATTTTATAAGGCTTTATCGTGTTCAGCAGTATCAAATAACATAACCTATAATTATATTATGTTTATAACAACCATTAATTATTAATGGATATGATAGGTACATTCATAAATTTTCAGTTAAACGAAAATTGTCGTTTTATAAAGCTTTATTATGTTTAGCAGTATCAAACATCATAACATGATAACAATTTGGAGAACAGTCAACCTTCTTATTGTCTGCCATTATTTACAATGCACAAAACAAACCAGTGTCTCCAACAGAGTGTACGGAAAGTCGCCAAAAAGTATTTGGAAAAGTCACTAGATTTCTCAATATCAACAAAGGAAGATTAAATTTTGTCACTATGGGGTGCTAAAAGGTCACTGAATCCCTATTCAGGCAATATAAAAGTTAAAGTCGCTAGACTGGCAACACTGAACAAACCTGTACAACATGAATAATTTCGAGGGAAAAATTGTTCGGGGGCCGGGTATCGAATAATTTCAAGGGAAAAATTGTTCCGGGGCCGGGTATCGAACCCGGGACCTTTGGTTAAACGTACCAACGCTCTCCCAACTGAGCTACCCGGGAACTCTACCAGACACCGATCCAATTTTTCCTCTATATCCACAGACCTCAAAGTGGGCTGACAACCGTCAAACAACCAACATTGAGTGCACACTAACTCTGTGCGACTTAAATTGTGGTACAACATGGTCCGCGCATCGCATACTACTTCACCTGTTTATGCGATGTTGCCAAATCCTTTATGCGTAAACTTAGATTGCATTTGAACCTAGGTAATTTGATCGCAGAAAAGTTTTATATAATAAAAGAAGTGTCTGAACTCGGTTCACTTTCCGATCTTCAATCAAAGTTGATCTTTAGTCAGGGAGTTTTATACAATTTTTGGATTTTAAGAAGTTCTAAATCTCTCTTCTTTAGCACCTAGAAATCCTTTCCCTAGTTAGGAATGCCAGACCAAGAAAACTAAAATTAAAGAGGTAAATATAAGTCCGTCTGTTGCTCACTCCATGTTTTGGTAGTGCCTGTATGATTATCATGAACATCCAAAGTATAGGTTACGAAGAAAGGTCAGTAAGGAAGCGAATGAATCAAGCATGGCGACTGTAGAGCAAGACGGCGTCACGGAATTATCTCACGAACAGATCTGCTCCCCGGTCACTGCGTGTTCTAGAAACAAAGGGGCTCAACGTAACGGAGTTCATTATAATTTCATATTGCTTGAAAATGTGTCAAAAACCACTTTGGAAATAACCAAGTGAAATAGAGCTCGTGACGACGTTATGGAGAAGAACCGGAAATCACGTCCATGTCTTACTTAATCCAAATTTGTTTAAGAAACTGCAATAATAGAAATGAGCACTATCTTGGTTTAAGATACGGCACAAATGAAATGCTTGAGAAGCAACAAGTCTTCCCATTTTTTCTTCTTCTGTTCATTTACTTCGCTATAACTTTTACTTCTGCTTCCTTTTCTCTTTTATTTTGTGCTACTTTTTTATTTTTATGAAATTCTTCTGTTTATTTACAATCCTGAGATTCTATTCCTCTTATACACCATTTTATTCTTACGCTTATTTTTATTTTCCGTCTTCATCTGTTTCTTTTTTCTTTAATTATATTTGCTCTTTTCTATATTCGTTTAGTCTTCTTTTTATTTTCCACCTTCAGCTGTTTCTTTCCTCTTTCAACTACATTTACTCTTTTTTTCAACTGCTTCTTTTTATTCTTTATTTTTATATACTTATTTCTATTCTTTATCGTTTGCTTCTGTCTTTATATTCATGTGACTTTTTGTTCCTGTTATTCTTGATGGTCTGGCGGTTGTCATGTTGGCCGTTCGGACGAAGGTTCTAGGATTCGGGATCCAAGAAACTCGCAACAATTTGTTTGTCACAGTTATTCGTCACACAATTAGAATTCCTAAAGGCTGGTTCACAATAAACCGGAAACGAGAACCGGAACGAAAACGGTAAAATTGTTAAAATGTATACATTTAAATGTGAGCATTCAAAATTAACGAAAAGCTTGCCGGAGCCTGAGATCGGGAACGGAGAGTTGGCCAAGTTTCAACTTTGGCGTTCACGTTTCCGGTCACAGCCCACTACATTCATTCTATTGCCATCTAAAAGCTATTTTGTCGTCGTATATTTTGTAGCAAGAAGACCGTGACATAACCTATGCATTATTTTGTTCTGTGCTGTGCCTCATGGAGCAAGTTTTATTTGATGAGATTCTAATATTGAGCGTTGAGGAAAATCCTCACTTTACGATAAGCGGCGCGCCTCGTATAAAGATGAGAAAATGAAGGAGAATACGTGGCTTTCAATAGTTGCATCTTTGAACACCGATCGGAAGCGAATCATATTTTATTACTGTATTGGTTGTATTAAACATTACATATTCACGCTTCAATTCAGTAGCTACTGTTGTGTTCATTTTTGTTCTATTACAAATGTTTCTTCTCTAATTATTTTACGATATGGTAGACTTAAAATAGGTTGTGATAATAAAGATGCATGGGCATATTTATAGTACCGCACCTAATTAAATGTTTCAGTTGAAATTTCGAAGTTGGTTAACCTGTGTTTATGTGTGTACTTCGGTCCTAGGTTCATAGATATCTATGACATAGTGCAGAGGGCGGCCACTAGAGGGATCCCAAGAATTGGAACTTAAAACTGAGACGATTCTTCCGACGCCGGGGTGGAATCCGGTGTGGCTTAGTTGATAAAGCGTCAGCACGTAGAGCTGAAAACCCGGGTTCAAATCCCGGCGCCGGAGAGAATTTTTCTCCGTTCCATTACTCTTTCATCGTATGTGTTTATGTTGGCTGCCTTGTACTCATGAGAGAACGCCATTGGTCAATTATACACAAATAACATCAGAATGCGTAATATCGACTTTACATATCGTTATTGACATACATATCGATATGCATAGTCGTCTACGTTCTCGGTTTATTGTGAATCAAAAATTTTCATATTCACGTCCTCTGCTTCTCGTTTTCATTCTGGTTCTTGTTCCCGGTTTATTGTGAACCAGCCTTAACAGTTATAGCGGGTGCACCGAAATTCGTCAAAATTTCGCCATATACCATAGAGTATCAGCTTATTTTGTCTTACGTAATATACAGGGTGATTCGTTTGGGTATGAATAAAATGAAAGCACCGTAAAACATTTACTACTGAACTTTATTTGTTGAACCTTTGTGCATACAACACTGAAAGATGGGAGATTCCTCAGAGCTCAACATGACCCCCATTGCGCACCCTGCACAACTCATAACGGTGATGTAATTCAGCCCATGTCCGTTGTAACATAAGAAGGGTTATTTGTTGATAAGCTTGAGTAATTTTTACTCTCAGATAATCAATGTTTCTGGGTTTCTGTGAATAGACAATGTCTTAAACAAAACCCTACACGAAGAAGTCATGAGGGGTTAGATCTGGGGGGGTTTGGGAACCAAATCAAGAGATAGCTGCTTCTCATACTGGGTTTCGCCTGCGACCTCTTGCATGTTTTTCTTTTTTTTTTTTTTTTCCCTCCCCCAAAGAACCTGTTTCTACAAATGTTCGATGCTACAACATCATGGAATCGTATTTAGGTACATACTCACGTCGAAATTCCCTTGAACTCTTTTAACACTCTCAAATTCAGCAACGGTTTTCATTTGTCTTACTCTTTGGGGCCGTTGCAAACAGCTAAATAAATTTTATTTTTCATTAACAGCGATTAAAAAAATGTATACCTCTTTTTAACAATGCTTTCTTTCTCTTTTATATCAACAAAATATTAGGCCTAAACTATTTAACTAATTATTTGAATTAGGCCTACATTGTACGATGACATTCCACATTATTTACGTGAAACTGATATCTAAAATATATTATATCTCAACGACTTTGCCAATCACTGGGTTACACGTATGTGCCAACAATCCTCCTCTGAATGCTTAACAAGCTGACAGATTTATTATTATTTTTTTTTGTCTTGAGTTGACATAACTGTGCGGTACTCTGAGACGTAGACCTAAAGTTTACTGAGAAAGTGCTTATAAATACTTATACGGGGACATCATTTTATTTTTACTTCAATTTTTATTGTACCTGAGTTTTTGAATGTACTTCACTCACACCCCTTCTACTAATAAAGTTTCAACTGTTCTCCAGACAGAATCAAGGCCGCATATAGTAAACAGCACCGAGTTATTGAGTATAGTACGTTCCAGAAATATGTTCGCGTTTTCCAGTGACGAAAGAACTCTCAATATTGAATCATATTTTCGCACAGGTACTGTCCGTTTGCCTACGTCGCATCCCGATTTCCCCCACCTGCTTCTGCTCGCCCCTCTGTAAAAGCAGGGCTGTCTTAGCTCTTTTCTGAAAAAATTAATTTCTGTTAGGAATTGGACGTCTACGTAATATTAAACAACTGTTTAAAATAACTTAAATAAAAGGGCCTCGTTAAGTAATTAACTGTCACGTGATTTCCCCCCTTTCTACGATCCTGAGGCATAACCACTTGGACGAACAGTAGATAGCATGTCTGAGTAATTTTATCTGTGCGGGTCGGGCAGAAGTGAAGATTGAATTTACAGTACGTAAGGTACTCTTTTATAGAGTAGGTACAGAATTATTTCAACACGAGTTACTAGTACGAAGGACGAAACTGGTAATTGGAATTAGATGCAATAGTCTATAGTGCGATAATATGCACATTAGAACTGAAGCCTGTATCGAAATGAACGGCCACCATTTTCAAAAATGTGCTTAAATATCCATATTATGATTATTTTTCAATATAACTTCATTCTCTATAGTGTACGCTAATGTGCTGTAGACAGTATAATATACACTACATAATGAATACGTCCGAATGGATAGCTCAGTTCGTGAGTACAAACACTTACCCTTAATACAGTACTGCATTTTGATTAAACAAAAACCTAATGGAAATTATCGAACTCAAAATCGCGATATTTCCTAGTTTACGTAAATGGATGAAGTACTTTTCTTCCCTCCTATACCTAGTAAAGTGATTTGTTTGTGTTTTACGTCAGTATCATCGAACTCCAGTCTTGGAAGGGGTTAGCGAACGGTGTTTCCGGTTCTCTAAAGGTATAGCCAGGTTAATATTAAAAATGTTAGTAAAAATAAAATGATGACCCTGTACTTTCATGGTTGTCACATCAAGCAAAGAGGCTAAAAAGATATAGCTTTTTGATTAGTCAAGGAAAACATGTGAAACAAGGTAAGTAATTCTTATAGACTTTGGCCGGTGTATCCCAGAAGATGGAGTCAGTAAGGAGTTACGGAATGTCAGAAAAATAAATATTAACACACAACTGAAAACTTGAAAGTATTTCTGACGTCATTTTTTGAGATCTGGTTCCATGCTGAACTCTTGTCATGAGGATCCCTACAGGTGCTGTTTTAGAAGAAATGTTTCATACTTCTAAAATGTTCTTCAAAGTGTGCAAGTGACGTAGAAAAATTGAGAAAATAAGAAATGGTAAAAGGAAGACATAAAGGAGAAAGAAAAAAATGGAAGAAAAAACAAGTAAAATAAAAATGGAAGGAAGAAATAAATCGTTATGGAATACAGTCCACAAACGAATGAGAAGTTTACATTATATCGTGCTGTGTTAATATCCGATCTTCTGAAAAACAGTCATCAATTACAAACTTCCAGTCTATTATATTTTTACCTTCTAAAAAACCTGAGAGGAAATGGTCATAAGACGTGAAGTCAGCCATAACCTCTACTACGGATAACCTTCATACTGGCGCAAGAACCAGTGATTCGATATAAATCTCTCTCTAGTTGATATGTCATTTCTTAGTATTCAGTTTTCAGTTGTAAATATTACCATACCTACAAAGAAAAATATACCCGTATAGTATGTTTCCGTTTTCGAAGAAAACATTCCAGTATATTCCATAATTATATCGCCTACATAGAATGCTCGCCGTATTGTTCCCATAAGCGTGACATGAAACTTTTCTTCATGTTTTCGTGACCGCTCCATTGAAAAATATATAATGCGCTAGCCTTACGATCAATACTATCGACATCACACGTCTCATACAGAAAGTGGCGTATTCAGTGTATCGCTTAACCTCGATTTTGCTTCCTAAGATTTGCATACTGATAGTGAGCGAAAGCTGAGACCTTAACACACGAACGTGTAGTCAAAAATGATTCCAATGTAAATGTATTCATAGCCCCATATTAACCCAATACTTGATTTAGATAAAACTTACAAGTGGCATTCAACTATTTGTTTCGGCGTTTATCTGCACGGAGAACCACTTGCATATTAACTTTCTATTTGAAGAGCTCATTTTCAAAACGTCTCTTTTCCACCTGATAACGAAAATGAGCTTCCTGTATCCATGCCTTCTTCAGATATAACTCTACGTACAACTGTCATGATTTCACTTCAGAACGCCCTCTATACTACTAAAATCTTGAGTTAAAAGTGACTATTGGAATCAAACTGACTCTTGTCCACAGCAAAATTGAGACAAAATATTAGTTCCAGCTTTGGAATCGAAGAGTCTCATGTTCCATTTGATTCTAAATGCACCCAACCTCTTTGGTTTCATGTCTCTTGGCTAGTTGGTAAGAAATTTTACACCTCAGAAACGTTTTTCGTGATTTCTCACAAAGTTGTGGGGATGGATAAAGGTCGTTTTGAAAATAAACTCTTCATTAAGTTGTTATTTTTCGAATATTGATTATAACATTGCTTCTAATATTACAAATAGCCAGAATCATTCAAAGAACATCACTAATAATAATAATAATAATAATAATAATAATAATAATAATAATAATAATACTATTACTAATAATAATAATAACAATAATAATAATAATAATAATAATAATAATAATAATAATAACACGGGAATTTTACTGGAAGCAAGTAGAGAGATAGGTTTGCAAGTAAATTCCGAAAATACAAAGTATATGATTATGTCTCGTGACCAGAATATTGTACGAAATGGAAATATAAAAATAGGAAATTTATCTTTTGAAGAGGTGGAGAAGTTGAAAATATCTTGGAGCAACAGTAACAAATATAAATGATACTCGGGAGGAAATTAAACACAGAATAAATATGAGAATGCCTGTTATTATTCGGTTGAGAAACTTTTATCATCCAGTCTGCTGTCAAAAAAATCTGAAAGTTAGAATTTATAAAACAGTTATATTACAGGTTGTTCTTTATGGTTGTGAAACTTGGACTCTCGCTTTGAGAGAGCAACATAGGTTAAGGGTGTTTGAGAATAAGGTGCTTAGGAAAATATTTGGGGCTCAGAGGGATGAAGTTACAGGAGAATGGAGAAAGTTACACAACAGAGAACTGCACGAATTGTATTCTTCGCCTAACATAATTAGGAACATTAAATCCAGACGTTTGAGGTGGGCAGGGCATGTAGCACGTATGGGCGAATCCAGAAATGCATATAGAGTCTTAGTTGGGAGGCCGGAGGAAAAAAGACCTTTGGGAAGGCCGAGACGTAGATGGGAAGATAATATTAAAATGGATTTGAGGGAGGTGGAATATGATGATAGAGACTGGATTAATCTTTCTCAGGTTAGAGACCGATGGCGGGCTTATGTGAGGGCGGCAATGAACCTCCGGGTTCCTTAAAAGCCAGTAAGTAAGTAAGTAAGTAAGTAAGTAAGTAAGTAAGTAAGTAAGTAAGTAAGTAGTAAGTAAGTAAGTAAGTAAGTAAGTAATAATAATAATAATAATAATAATAATAATAATAATAATAATAATAATAATAATAGGTCTATTGATAATTCTAAAAATAATAATTACAATAATTGTAATAACAATAACAAAGTTAGCACTTTCAGTAATACCAATGATGATGATAACAATCATACTGACGGTAATCATTTTGATATTATCCTACACCCATCTTCCTCTATGTTTTTGTTCCCTGTTACTGAAACAGAGTTAATAAAAATTACTAAAACTTTAAGAAATAACACTTCTCCTGGTTCGGACTGCTTTTCGTCCAAAATATTAAAGTACCTTATTTATTACATAGGCAAACCGCCAGCCCACATTTTCAATTTTTTTTATACATGGTACTCTCCCTTTAAAATTAAAGCATGCTGTTATTCTTTAAATTTATAAATTGGCAGAAAAAATGACATGAATAACTATAGATTCCCTTTTCTTTACTCTCTAGTGTTTCTAAAATTCTAGAAGTACGTTTAATTAACTTCTTAGAAAAACATAATATATCGCACATGAATCAATTCGGCTTTCGCAATAATCTTAGTACTGATGATACTATCTTTAACGTAACCCGAAGTATTATCAATAATTTGGACTACAAAAATAAATGTTTAAATATTTTGTATTTTTAGTGACAAAGAACAGCTTTTGATACTGTGAATCATCTTTTATTATTAGAGAAATTAAATAAGATAGGAATTAATGGAATTGTTTTGAAATTGTTTGCTTCTTACCTTAGTAACAGAACATATGTAACCAAAATTGATAATAAATTTATTAGCACTCGAAATTTTAATATCGGCGTCCCACAAGGGTCTGTCCTCGGTCCAATTTTGTTTTTATTATATACTAGCCGTACCCGTGCGCTCCGCTGCACCCGTTAGAAATAAATATAAAGTAATTATATAATTAAAATAGGACATTTGATCCAGGGAACATTCGTGTTTGATAGAAGGATAAATCGTTTATTATGTTACTTAATTTAAATTTAATTAAAAAATTAAAATGCGATCATTTTGATCCAGAGACCACTCATTTGGTCATAAAAATTAGTTTAGGAAATACAGGAAACGAATATACAGAATAGCCTATCAAGTTTTCTGTGCATAAGAATCTATTTTAATCTTACCTGTCCTCGATTCACTCAGGAGTTACTGTGATAACATTATAGCGTTATGTCCATCTAGAGAAACTACACTTTCCAATGGTGAATTAATAATTAATTATACAAATCTGTTAATTAAGCTTCTGATATTACTTCATAGAAAAGCAGAAACATTATCTGTAGGCTATCTTTCATAACTTTCGATTGTTGCTGTCCAAGGCCCCTTATAGACGAAGTCATTTGTTTTTTAATTCATTACACGGCCTTAGATGGCAGTTATTTTAATTTTAAAACTCATTTATCTCATTAAATATCAGTCCTATCAAAATGTTTCAAAGAATAAAACTTATCGGAAATTATTTTTAAAGAAATTTTTATTATGTAACATTTTTCACAAAAATCAATAATACGCGAGATATTTCGATTTATTTAATTCAGGCCCCCTTATAACCCCCCTTTTAAAGAATGTATTTTGAATGCCATATAGCCTATAATCTAAGTTACGATGAACTTAATTTATATTCCAATTTTCATCGAAATCCGTTCAGCCATTATCGCGTGAAAAGGTAACAAACATACAGACAGACAGACAGACAGACAGACAGACAGACAGACAGACATACAAACAAAAATTTCAAAAAAGCAATTTTCGGTTTCAGGGTGGTTAATTATATATGTTAGGACCAATTATTTTTGGAAAATTGAAAATTACCAGAAAAATTTCGGCTACAGATTTATTATTAGTATAGATTAAAGATTTATTGGCAATTAATTTAAAGAAATTCAATACTCAGATATTTTAGTATACGGGTCATACGGTTATTTTTCCAGGTAAAACTTGGAATGATACCTACTTTAATGCAAATAATGGCATAACATTGATTAAAAATTGGTTTGATTCCAACCTACGGTTATACTATTTTCGTTAACATCTGTTGGTATGAAATCTCCTGATTCGCTCTGGTGTTTAAAAATTCATACATCCAATTGTTCTTCTAATAGTTGCAACTCTATTCTAAATGAATCTCCTCGAGTTAAATATCTCGGAATAATAGTCGACCGACATTTACGTTGGGATAAAACATGTTCTTTTTACATGCAATAGATTAAGAAACACTATTCACTATTTTGTCATGCTACGAAATTACTTGACTGTCCATACTTTACGACTGATTTACCTCGCATTAGTACGAGCTATATTACAATACGGCATTATAGGATGGGGCAGTGCTTATAGTACCTTCCTCATGCCAACAACTGTGCTACAGAAAATAATAATAAAAATATGTCTTAATAAACCCTCTTGATTATCCCTCAGAACTGTTGTATTCAGAATTTAAAGTATTTGACTTTCATAAAATTTATAACAATGTATTATTGAATTTCTTATATAAAAACAGAAATATATTTAATTTGTATTCACATAAATATACAACCAAAAGATCAGCAACATATGCTTGACTGAACCTAAATGTACCACAACTGTAGCATATAATCACAGTAACAACTTCGGTCCAAAGCTTTTTAACAAGATAATAGCTAAATAACCAAACATACAATTTGTTAATGCTCCTTATTTAAAAGAAATTAATTAAAAAATTGCTGTTTAGAGAGAACATTTAAAGTTAAAGTATTGTGACATGTGTTTTTTCTTCTTCCGGTTTTTTTTACTCTGTTATTTAATAAAATGTCTTAACATTATCTGGAATAAAATGTCTTAACATTATCTGGAATAAGAGTTGCCAGATTGATTTTACCTAAGTTGCCAAATCTTGATGCTAGTGTAGCCCAATGTCGCCAATTTTCCACTTTAAAAATAAGTAATCTCAATGTATCGTTTTTATAATAATATAATACCGTTATTTTATGTCACATTTATGTAATAAATTTTATAAATTTAGTGTTTATAGCATAAACTTTGCATTGGTTTTTGTGTGATCTTCTCAAAGTTTCTCCACTTCTCCAATTTTGCACAACACAAGCCACTGTTATACCCCCTACAAATTAAACCAATCTCAATATTAACAGCTTTGAAAGAATTAAATATATATTTAGGGAGCTGGAATAGAAACTACGGTTAGATTGCTATTTTTCATTTTAGAAAATTCTCTACAATCAATGCTTCGTATATAAGTTTCAGTATTGATCAATTTATTGGTCTTCAGATAAGAAAATATAGCGCAGTAGGCCTACTTCCTGGGGCAAGGAAGAAAGAGCGATAGCCTACGTTTGTTTAAACAAGTGTCAAAGATCGGTGACAAGTTCCGGGCGCTCAACTATAACGTTGAGAATAAACAAACAACTATAATAAAGTTTTCTTGGGTTAAGAAAAAACAAGCTCCGGCGTGTCAACAATGATAAGTCGAATATTTCCATGCCAATCTTTGAATTGGATTAGCTATGTATCAGCAATGGACTACTCAATAAAATAAAATAAATAAACGATTAAGTGGTTTTTCCTATATCGCCCAAATTTCGAAAAATTCCGGGCGAAAATCGCCCAATCTGGCAACCCTGTGTGGAATACCCCCTGAGCACGAGTATGTAACTTCTGGGGTTGCTAGAGTGTTGTTATATAGACTAATAAAAAAACTATGTATCTTTCTTCTGGCAACACTGTTGCCAACATATCGCCCAACAATTTCGCTAACTTTTCAACAAAAAGTAGCTAAACCTCTCCAAAGTTTGTTAAAATATCCCCAGAACTGTCGCTAAAAATTAATAATAAATATCACAAAATAAAAATAGGAAAAACATACATATGCGGAGAAAAATATAATTTCCTCGTCGTCACCCTCTTCTGCGGAGTCTGGTTGTGTTGTTGACGGCTGTGATGCTGAGGTGGAAGCTGTGGGAACAGCTGATTGTGAATACACTGCACTTGATCCATCATTGACACTACACTTTCTGGCAAATTGTAAGTGTGGAAATTTTCACTCAAGCGTTTGGTCACAATTGTTTTCGTGAAATCTAACACTTTTTAAATCTTATATATTAAAATATATTAAAATCAGCAAAAACTACAGTCTCATTTGCTTCACACGAACTGTCGGCACAAAATTCCAAAATTCAATTGCCTCGGGTCGGTTCGGAGTGGAAAGTTTTCGTGATGCGGGGAAGAACCGAGATTACATCGTCACGTGTCAATCAAAGTTGTCCCCGTTTATGGGTGTTGGAGCAGTAGCATTGAGAGAGAGAGAGACCTTACCCATGAGCATCTGTCACTCCTGATCACTGATCACAAATATATGAGATCAGGGCTTTCACGTATGAATCATTAGACTACTCAGTCATGCACCCGTGCCTCTTCTAAAACTAAGAAGTGTCTGACTTCAGTTGAATGTTTTAACTTAAAAAAAGAAAAAAGTGAAAGAATATAAAAATCAGCAGAAAAGTCGCTAATCGTATTTTACAAAATTTGTCGCCGAGACTGATTCAAAATTCGCTAGATTTAGCAACTTATCGCTAAATATGGCAACACTGTCTGGCAATAAAGTATTATTATTATTATTATTATTATTATTATTATTATTTATTCATTCATAAAGCCCACAGAATTTAGCATTTAAGCCAGGAAAAAGAAACGGTAATAAAAATATGACAAGGATTTCTAGAATTCTTGTACTTAACTGCGTGAAGCATTTAAGCGTTCGCTGGTTGTTTCATTGTAAGGGTTTGTATCTTTGTAGGTTATGATGTGTATGAAATAATTTAAAGATCATTAAGCAAGTAGCATTATTAAGAATATTTCCTTCATATTTTTATACTATGTTGCAAACGATGAAAACGATGCATTATGATTCTCCAAGTTGAGGTTGTACGTTAAGTAAGCGTATGGCCCGTCCCAGGAATCTGTAGAGTGACTTAGTGCATATGGGGAAGGAGTCTATCTTTTCCGGAATGTATTGCGGGCAGCATCAGCTCTGGGTCGCTAAGGGGTAAGATGCTCGTGGTAGAAGGTACAGTGGGTGCAATGCGTTTGCGCCAGATTTACTGTTTATTTGCAATTTAAGGGTAATGGGTTTGCGCCAACGATAGTTTTGGGTACGAATTTTCATTTTTCTTAAGTTGGTAGAGCACGAAATCTACTAGACGATACCCAGGTGGCATGCTTTGTTTTAGTAGTACCATTGAGTGGGAGTACATAAACATTGTGAGGGACACTAGTGACTAGTGAAGGTTGTCATGGAGGTAGTCCAAAGGTGCAGCAATAGAGGACAGGACTTGCTTGTAAGAGATGGTTTTAAGTTTCGCAAGGCTTACACATATGTAGATGGACGTATACGTTGGCTTTGTACAGTGAAGAATTGTCCTGCCAAAATAATAATCTTAAACAGTGAAACGGAAATTTTAGGCGGCCATAATCACCAAAGTAATGAAAGCGATCACGTACGGGAAAAAATACGTGCGTCGTGTGAAAGGAAAGCGACTAGTGACTTAAGTGAAAAACCAGGCATCATAATAATCTACAACAGAGATCTCCAAAACGCGTATAGTCATTCGTGATCCCGATGCTGCCCGCCGAACACAGTGTGCTCTAGAGAAGAGGGATAGACTCGTACTTCAACAGATGGGAGCGGTCAGTGAGGGATTGCGGCAACGATCTACCTTATGTTTACAAATAATAAGATCGAAAGGATAAGAAATATCATACGTTTGTATATTATTTTGACATACTAGAAAGCTTCTACTTTTGATTGGGGAATATTCAATAATGGAATAAAGCATTTCGCATGACATCTAGAAGACATTCTGTACGCATGATTTTACAAATGCTCATACTGTAAAGGGCTTCATTAATTTTCCAATATTCCAAGTTAGAACATAGCTAGCAAGAAGTTTTTTTGTTTAAGACTGAGGATACGTGTGTGATTTGTGTTTGTATTTTCTTGTTTCAAATTCATCAAAATATTTGTTTGTATTTCACCTAAAATGAAACGAAAACTGTAAGTATATCTTGCGAAACTGAGTGTAAACGTATCGTAATATACTGGGTGTTCATTTCAAAGTGTGTCATGACGTCACTGTTGTGAGTCAGCGATTTGAAGCGAGTTTCAGCTTTCATGTCAGAGAAGTTAATCAAGGCGTTCAATCTGAACTTGAGAACGTGTACGGTATAACTTGAATCTCGTAGCAACAGATGGCGGTCTGTAAAGTCTGTGTGCTACCATAACCTCTTTCGAACTGTGTTTTGCGCGGGCAAGTCGTACGCAGGGTATTTGTTATCATCGATTGCGTACGGCAACATTCCACAACACAAATCAAAATGCTCCGTGTCCATGTTGACCGTCCAAGTTAATGTCAACAAATACGTAAGTAATCGTCTTAACCCTCTCCCCATATCCCGACAGTAAGAAAAAAAACTCTCTTCAGTACGTGTTTCCAAACAGTTCACATTCTTGCCACTACTGGCGTTACCGTACGTATCGGTAAGTAATCTTCAGAATGAACGCCGTACTTGCTAGGCAACTTCTCTCGCATTTAGGTAATACGCCTTTGCGGAAGTGTAGGAAGATTGAATTCTCTAGGCTCATCGGATAGCCACATGACGACATACAACGAGCCATGACACATTTTGAACTGAACACCCAGTAGTGATTATTATGTATAACCAACAGTTATACAGACGTCCCAAAATAAATTATTTTCACATGTTGAATTTTAACACACTCTTAAGATTTTTCGAACAAATTAAACATTTCATATTCTTCCCACTAACACGAAAATATATTTCTCTTCCCTTTCATCCTTGAATATACTACGTCCATGATTAGAAGACATTGTGAAACGGTCGAACACTCCGACCAACACAATGATAATGGCAGTTCACCACTGCTCCTCGTTTGCGCATAAACATTGAGTACAGTACAGGTGGAGATGGGTCAGGCGGAGCGCGCTCATTACGTACTGGCTTCGGTTCCGTTCAGGGGCTTACTCGCGAGTACACTTTTGAAGACGTCTGATCTACAACATTCAATGAGAATGTGCTACTGTACTGCAGTTCACTGATGTCAAACTATTACGAGAAGCAATCTACAGAGAACCACGTCACCATATGACGAAACTACCAACAACCTTACTGAAGCTGTAACTGAATTGCAACCAATGTCCTCAACTAACGAAGATTTTGTATCGTATCGTAACATCTTAAATATTTTTTTTGTACCAACCTATGAACAAAAAAGTTGCATATTACGTTTGAGTTACTGGCGCAAACGCAATACGGATATACAGCAACCCATTTGGCGCAATTACAAGTGGCGCAATCATGGTGGCCCGAGGTACAGTAGTGTTCAGAAGGAAATGATCATCTCCCTGCAAGCAATTACTGGCTTAGTTCAACCAACACCTCCCCCCAGAGCGATCATTGGCCCTAGCCCTCCCACATAACACTTGTTTCGTCTTTTTACTCTACAGATCCCTGGGACGGACTATAGTAACCTTTATATGTTATGTAAGACTTCTAGTACACTGCACGTTACAGAATGTCAAACAAAAATCAATTTTTCGAATTCCACTGAATCGAACTTCGACTCCACTCGATGAGAAGTCATCAGCTAACAAAGTGAGAGTCCACCGTTGTGGAGTAACGGTTAGCTTGCCTGACTGTGAAACGAGTGAGCTCGGGTTGGGACAAGTTACCTGGTTGAGGTTTTTCCGGTGTTTTCTCTCAACTCATTAAGAGCAAATACTGGGTAGCTTTCGGCGCTGAACCCTGGACTCATTTCGTAGGCATGATCACTTTCATCTCATTCAGATGCTAGATAACCATAGCAGTTGATAAAACGTCGTAAAATAACCAATTAAAAACAATGTACTCCTTGAGTAAGTCTAGTGAGAAGCATGAAGAATGAACATAATACATTTAAGGAAGCTCATTTGATAAGAGAATTTTTCTGTCACTCTATTTTCATTACATTAATGAACTTAACGTATCACTTCCTGCTTCAAGACTTCTCTGTGTGACTGTTTTAATAGTTTATTAGCTCCCTTTGATAAGTCACTGCTCCTGTAATTTATTGCCCTGGCTCGTCCATTATTCATCTTGTCACACGTCTTCCAATTGAGGTTACACAACTTTTCAACATTCTGCTTTATTGACAATGTGTCATATGGGATTGATGGTTATATTTTTTTTTGCAATGTAAGAAGGTAGAGTAATTTGATGTAGACATGAACGCTTTATGTACATCACGTCTCTTCTTTCATAGCTTTCAACGTAATTCTATTGATTGAATTTACTTCCGGGTTCTTTGATCAAGAAGGAAAAATTAAGGGTACAGGTAGTAATTTTAAGAATAAAACATATTACTTTCTACCAATAACCTAATAAAAGCATTTATATTTTTCTTAATATGCATTCAGCTTAAGTATTGGTCAATTTTAGACTCTTTCATATATGAAGAGTCCACTGCAAGAATGATGGATGTCATTTGGAATACATTTTGCAGGAGAAGCAATTGAAAGTTGGAAATGCTTAGCGCTCAAAGCTTAACTGTGATTTTCCGATCATTACTGGACAGTGACTATCAGTGTTAATACCATATAACTCTGTATGTACATTCAATATGTCTTAATCCATGCACTGACAGTCTTGGTTCATTTTCGACAAGAAAGTGACATCCATCACTCTTGCAGTGGACTCTTCATATGGTGCCAGAAGATATATTGTAATTCTGACTGACCATTCATTATAGGACGATGATGATGATAATAATGGTGATAATGATAATGATACAGAACTGGTAGAATGGCGGCTAGGGAAAAGGGAGTAGATCTACTCTAAGGAAATGTGCACCAACACTATGTACAGACTTACCTACTTACTGGCTTTTAAGGAACCCGGAGGTTCATTGCCGCCGTCACATAAGCCCGCCAGCGGTCCCTATCCTGAGCAAGATTAATCCAGTCTCTACCATCATATCCCACCTCCCTCAAATCCATTTTAATATTATCTTCCCATCTACGTCTCGGCCTCCCCAAAGGTCTTTTTCCCTCCGGCCTCCCAACTAACACTCTATATGCATTTCTGGATTCGCCCATACGTGCTACATGTCCTGCCCATCTCAAACGTCTGGATTTTATGGTCCTAATTATGTCAGGTGAAGAATACAATGCGTGCAGTTCTGTGTTGTGTAACTTTCTCCATTCTCCTGTAACTTCATCCCCTTAGCCCCACATATTTTCCTAATAACCTTATTCTCAAACGCCCTTAATCTCTGCTCCTCTCTCAAAGTGAGAGTCTAAGTTTCACAACCATACAGAACAACCGGTAATATAACTGTTTTATAAATTCTAACTTTCAGATTTTTTGACGGAAGACTAGATGACAAAAGCTTCTCAACCGAATAATAACAGGCATTTCCCATATTTATTCTGCGTTTAATTTCCTCCCCAGTGTCATTTATGTTTGTTACTGTTGCTCCAAGATATTTGAATTTTTCCACCTCTTCGAAGGATAAATCTCCAATTTTTATATTTCCATTTCGTACTATATTCTGGTCACGAGACATAATCATATACTTAGTCTTTTCGGGATTTACTTCCAACCCATCGCTTTACTTGCTTCAACTAGAATTTCCGCGTTTACTCTAATCGTTTGTGGATTTTCTCCTAACATATTCACGTCATCTGCATAGACAAGAAGCTGATGTAACCCGTTCAATTCCAAACCCTCTGTGTTATCCTGAACTTTCCTAATGGCGTATTCTAGAGCGAAGTTAAAAAGTAAAGGTGATAGTGCATCTCCTTGCTTTAGCCCGCAGTGAATTGGAAAAGCATCAGATAGAAACTGGCCTATACGGACTCTGCTGTAAGTTTCACTAAGACACATTTTAATTAATCGAAGTAGTTTCTTGGGAATAACAAATTCAATAAGAATATTATATTATATATATATATATATATATATATATATATATATATATATATATATATAATGTATTTATTTAATACAGCAGTTATTTTATTTTCTACCTATATGTTAAAAAAAATGTAATTACTATTTAATGACCTGGCTTGTTTTATTTTATTTCAATTCCTTTAATAATTTGGAAAAGTCATTCAACCCTCCAGACCAGAAAGAGGTCATTCCTTAACTGATAATTATATTTTCTTCCTGCACCTATAGTTACAGCCGTATGTCGTTTCATAGAAACACAGTTTGAGGGAAATATTTCCTTGCAGCGAGCCTTTTTTTAAGTGTTATGAAGAAATATATGCTATTCCTAATGTAAAAACTTAAAATATTGTTATTTCAAGATGAATCTAGCCCAAGGACTTAGCAGCATTGCAGAAAAGTAGGAGATGAATATTCAGTTATTTCGATCAATGTAAATAACATTATGCACGGACGAAAGATAGCGTTAATGTGCTATGTATGGAACAGTAAAAAACGAAGATTAATTCAACAACTCCCTTGCCCGAATGGAGAGTTTCAGTGCTATAATTATAGTTTTCAAGGAAGTGCGAATAACAAAATATAAGTCTTCACAGTCTTGAGCAAATGTTAGTGAGGACTGACTAAAGAAGACTGACTACACAGATAAGGGGCTACTGTATGGCTCATTTTGCTGTAGCCATATACAGTATTATTATAATTACGAAGAACTCGAATATATTTTATTTGAAGGAATGAGTTTACCTTACAACCAGAATGGAAAGTACCGGTAACTCGACGTTACACTGCATGTATTTACAATGTCAAACGCAGTACAAAACGTGTGTAAAATAAATCCAAATTTATAAACAATTGACTCTCCCCATGTGTAATAGGACCTATAGGCATAATATAATATAATATAATATAATATAATATAATATAATATGATATAATATAATATAATATAATATAATTTAGGGGAGAGTCGGGTAGTATCGGACATCGGGTAATATCGAACAGTGAGTTTCTTTCATCTACCACACGATGATAGTACCTGAATGACATGGTTACGTTTCTGTGATGTCGCATAGAGAAACGTAACCATGTCATTCAGGTACTACCATATGGTGGTAGATGAAAGAAACGCACTGTCCGATACTACCCGATGTACAATACTACTCGACTCTCCCCTAATATTATAATATAATATTATAATACAATATTATAATATAATAATATGATATGATATGATATATGATATGATATGATTGATATGATATGATATATGATATGATATATCATATCATATCATATCATATGATCAGTCTGCTGTCAAAAAATCTGAAAGTTAGACAGTTAGACAGTTATATTACCGGTTGTTCTTTATGGTTGTGAAACTTGGACTCTTGACTTTGAGAGAGGTACATAGGTAAAGGGTGTTTGAGAATAAGGTGCTTAGGAAAATATTTTGGGCTAAGAGGGATGAAGTTACAGGAGAATGGAAAAAGTTACACAATGCAGAACTGCACGCATTGTATTCTTCACCTGGCGTAATTAAAAACATTAAATCTAGACGTTAGATGGGCAGGGCATGTAGCACGTATGGAGAAATCAAGAAATGCATATGTTAGTTGGGAGGCCGGAGGGAAAAAGATCTTTGAGGAGGCCGAGACGTAGATGGGGAGATAATATTAAAATGGATTTGAAGGAGGTGGGATATGATGGTAGAGACTGGATTAATCTTGCTCAGGATAGGGACCAATGGCGGGCTTATGTGAGGGCGGCAATGAACCTCCGGGTTCCTTAAAAGCCAGTAAGTAAGTAAGTAAGTAAGTAAGTAAGTAAGTAAGTAAGTAAGTAAGTAAGTAAGTAAGTAAGTAAGTAAGTAAGTAAGTCTTACTACTGTAAAATTCTTTACGTATAGAAAAAATCTCAAATTAACTTACGCTAAGGCTCTCGCGAGGGATGTGGAAGTCATAAAAATGCTATACATTTTATGTTTCTTCCTACACGAGATATTCTGCAGCTTTTATCGACTTTCGCCGTCATAAATCACTAATGTGAACTAGATGCGAGCTTGGCGCCCATTAATTCTGCTAAAACTTGACACAATTAGATGGAAATTGTTCCCAGAACCTTGAAAAGGCAAATTATTGAAGTTAGGGCGTGTGCTCTCTTCCAGTTGATCAATGAAGCAGAACTTGCTATCTGTTTATTAAACTCCTTCCAGGTCAGGAACTGCTAATCGACATGCAGAGGACAAATGAATATTAAATGAACGATCTGAAAGGGTATCGATTCATTTCGTTCCGATACTTGCCACTAATAGAACTCCAAGTTCCTCACCTACTTCTCGTATCGACGCCATATGCGGTATACAGACCAATAATAATAATAATACACTAAGTTTGATTTTTTGACCTCATACAGCATTATTAAGAGCAATGTCGACATAAATATCTAAAGTACGTTTCAAATGGGAAGCGAATTACGCAACAGCCAATGGATACTAATGTTTGTGCTTATGCATAGAGAATTCCTTGTCTTTGGTCTTTCTGATTGGACATTGGTCGCGAAGATCTCAAGGACAAGTCGCTTGTCATTTGAAAAACACTTTAGATCAGGTCGTTCATGTATGCCAGCCGTAGCGAAAATGTGACTCGGGAGCACATTGTGGCTGGCAATGATAGCTATGCATTTCTCTTGCTTCCTACTCCCCCAACCCCCACCTTCTCTCTCACTGGAGTCAAACTCCGTTCCATTTGTATTTGTCTCTGACCTGCGAGTGGCGTTTCATCGCAATGTCTCTCTCGAAACCATGTACCTCTACAAAAACAGGATGGGAGGACGCATTTTTTTGCTGCCAATATGATGAGAATATTAAATGTATGATTTGTTCACAAGTATTACGAGGAAACGGTTGTGTAACATAAAACGGCATTATACTAGATGTCACTCATCTATACTAATAATAAATCTGTAGCCAAAATTTTTCTGGTAATTTTCCATTTTCCAAAAATAATTGGTGTTAACATGTATAATTAACCATCCTGAAACCGAAAATCGCTTTTTTGAAATTTTTGTTTGTATATCTGTCTGTCTGTCTGTCTGCATGTTTGTTACCTTTTCACGCGATAATGGCTGAAAGGATTTCGATGAAAATTGGAATATAAATTACGTTTGTTATAACTTAGATATTAGGCTATATGGCATTTAAAATACTTTATTTAAAAGGGGGGTTATAAGGGGGCCTGAATTAAATAAATCGAAATATCTCGCTTATTATTGATTTTTGTGACAAATGTTACGTAACAAAAGTTTCTTTAAATATAATTTGCGATAAGTTTTATTCCGTGAAAAATTTTGATAGGACTGATATTTAATGAGATAAATGAGTTTTAAAATTAAAATAACTGCCATCTAAGGCCGTGTAATGAATTAAAAAACAAATGACTTCGTCTATAAGGGGCCTTGGACAGCAACAATCGAAAGCTATGAAAGATAGCCTACAGAGAATGTTTCTGTGTTTGTATGAAGTAATATCGAAAGGTAAATTAACCGATTTGTATAATTAATTATTATTTCACCATTGGAAAGTGTAGTTTCTCTAGATGGACATAATGCTATAATGTTATTACAGTAATTTCTGATATAATATAATATAATATAATATAATATAATATAATATAATATAATATAATATAATATAATATAATATAATATAATATAATATAATATAATATAATATAATATAATATAATATAATATAATATAATATAATATAATATAATATAATATGTAATATTATATAATATAATTTAAGTTATTTGAAGGGTTCAGAACCATAGTGGGCCAAGCGCCATTTACTGAATACATAGAAAACGAGGGTAAAATTTATTACCATAATTCAATGGACACCTATAACAAGTAAAATAAAATATACACATTAAATCTAAATGATGTCAATCTTCATTAAACTATGGATGCATGTAATAAAAATTAAGAAACATGTTAAAGGAATTGTCATTGCACCAAATGAGTGTCTCTGGACCAAAATGATCGCATTTTAATTATTTGGATGCAATTTAAATTAAGTAACATATTAAACGATTTATCCTTCTATCAAACACGAATGTTCCCTGGATCAAATGTCCTATTTTAATTATGTAATTACTTTATATTTATTTCTAGCGGGTGCAGCGGTGCGAACGGGTACGGCTAGTGAAACAATAAAAGATTAAGTATTATTATTTTATTATTATTATTATTATTATTATTATTATTATTATTATTATTACTATCATCATCATCATCATCATCATCATCATCTCTGTACGTCGATCCTTTTTCAGCAGATGTACGAATAATGCGGTTAGATCTTTAATTTAAACTCACAGATTTACAATGTGATGTTAAACGAAAGCTAAATGTAAGGACTTGACAAATCTTGAACATTTCAAACCGTTGCCAAAAAATAAATATCCGAAGCTTCGTTCTTTCGCTTGCTCCGTTGAAGTCATGTTCACTACAACTTACGTTTGTGAAAAATTATTTTCAACAATGAAAATAGTAAAAACCAAATTTAGATCACGACTGACAAACAAATACCTTTTGTGATCAATTACGACTGGCAGTAAGTGACATAATTCCTGATTTTGAAACTCTGTCGCAGAGACATTCTGAAGACAGTTTATTTAGGTTGTGATAATGTGTCCTATGTTTTCTTGTTCATTTCTTTCTTCGCTATGCGTCCTAAACATTAGTTTGTAACCTTGCACTGTATAAAATTATATTTAAGTGCTTGACGTAACGAAAATGAAAATCCGTTAATAAGTCAGACAGTTGCTTCACTTCCCCTTCGGGTGTCCGCCTCCCTCCATAGGTGCTATGCACGTTGCAGGTTACACAATGGCTCGGCGCACGATCACGTTTTCGCTATGACTGATGTATGCTATTGCGGTCGCTAGTTCAGTTTTAATTTTCATATGTTTGATCTATGGAACACATAATTATGTGCTCTGTCTGTGTCTCATGTTCGGAATTGAAATATTTCTTGAAAGTGAAGAAGCATTTCAGCAGTGGTCTTGTTCCACACTCTCCGTATTGTAAGGAAGTTGCACCAGTTTTCAATATCTTCTTATGGTTCAAAACACAAAACAAGACGAAGGAAGAATTGTTCAAAGGATCATATTCTTGAAATGAATAGTGATAGTCATGGTGATGGCTAGGGATCGGATTTTTATGTAATTACATATTATATTCCTTTCAACCTAACCCTAGGCTATATAAATAACAAATCTTTGCGAATCTTGTAATTACCGTTAATATATTAAAATTTGATACTAAATATTTTTACATATTTACCCCATATTACATATTATGGCTTGGTATTACATAAATCTACATATTTAGGGTTTTATTCATTTCTACTTCACTAGACTAGACGGCAGTTCGGAAGGCGGTCGGCTGCTATATGCGCCGTAGCATTTCTAATATGTGACGTCACAAGTTTGTACAGTAGAACCAATCGGAATCAGTCTGTAACAAGTACTTCCCGAGTTCGTTTGTTCACGTGCGAGTGTTTCAATACATTGAATAAGTAAAACTAACATTTACTGTGTGTGTAAGGTAAATAAATGGAAGAAGAGACTGTAAAAACACAAGTATTGCACAGATAGGTGCAGAAAATATTGTTTAAGGTGTACAATTATTTTAAAAACGTTGACGAGCAGAACGCTGCCGGCCATCTTGATGCTGGCAGCAACGTTGCCAAAGTGCAAGAAACGACTGCAGATCATGTGGTGTGGGATTGAGAACCGTGCAAAGAATTTTGTTAGAGAAGGAAAGAGTTTATGTTTGCTGTCATGTTTACAGTAATCAACGGCTAAGGTCATTATTGTCTTTTGATAATTTAAATTCTATCCTGAGCTATTTGTATTACACGTGCTCGTGAAGTACGATGTGGCAATGTTGTACGCTGCCTTGCTCTCTCTATCTGTCTCTCTCGGCACAAACGCTAACAGACAACCGCCTTCCGGATTGCCGTCGACTGTAAAAGGAAAAGAAAAAAAACTTTTCCTGGGGAAGTTTACAATTTGAAATATACAGATTTAAAAAAACCTTTTTACTTACCCAAGAAGGGGTATAATAATTGTTCTGCACACGTCTTCCACCCTCTTCCTAATCCTTCCAGGGAAAACCCGTGTCAAGTCTGGCATGAGCCGCAATAAAGTAGCCAAATTTTGAAAAGAAGCTGGAGTAAAGGAACAAACTGGAAATATGTTGGAAGATTAAATAAATAGCTTTTCAGGTTGTTACCTTACCTCTTTACTTTAAATTTAGTAGACCTATACGGAAATAGGATTTTCTGAGGAATTAGAAAGTATGGTTCTCGGCTGGAATAATCTTACCATTCTGAATGAGACGGGAATGTCACTTTTCAAACAACAGTTTGTAAATGCCTATAGTTCGAGGTTTTAGTAGGTACTTTGTTTCTTAAAGGGAGCAACTAAAATGCATGTGTCCCACATCTCCTCTTATTTTCTCCTAATCCAGTAAAGCGAAACAGTGCTTGCAGTACTGTACTGTCATTCATTTCACCCAGTTCTCTAGTTTTAGTACTTACAGTATAAAGTGCAAGTGAATTTATTTACTGCTTTTAACTAACTAAAATGGCCCCTGTATCTTCAACTCTAGCGACAAAAATAAAATCATGGATTGCAATGGACGAAGCTTTCACTACAGATGGAAAAATAGTAATGTGTCAAGTGTGCGGTAAAAATAGTGGGTGCTCTATGAAATCACAACTGGAAAGTCTTACCTATCCGATACCTGCCAGATATTGATATTAAATATTTTCATGATTTTACATATTTTGGTACATATTCAGCTTATTTTTCTTACATAAATATGTATATATTTCACACCTTGATATTACATAAAAATCCGGTCCCTAGTGATGGCAATGATGATGTTGATGATAATGATAACGATGGTGGTGGTGGTGGTACAGATAAAACGAAAAAAAAAATAAACATAATCTAAAAGAAAATTATCATTTTTTATTGTAAAACCACAATAAGTCAAACTAAATCGATTAATCTTTGTGCAAACTTTACATGCAATATTCCGTTCTAGTGTTCTTGTTTTTGTATTTCACGTGACATTGCAAACCCTTGCTTTACATAACCTTCCTGACCGCTAGATAAAGAAATGCAACATTAACCCGAGCAGAAATCGTTACAGGAACATGCACAGTAGCTAGACTGCACTTGTTTCCTTTGAAAGAGAAATTGAACAAACGAATTGCTCTATTGTGTACAGCCGTCTTGATATGGCATTGCCGACTGAGGGGAACTGGTATGGTGTGGCTGTTTTTCCCCCTTCCTTGCCCATTGTACGTAATTTTCTGCATACGCACATGTAAAAAAGAGTATATTAGTCCCTCCATGTTTATAGGATACTGGTAAAAAACGAGACCTGTGAGCTACATAATCTAAGTTACAGTTATGTTTAAAAAATATTATGAATTGAAAATGTAAATACTTTACCTACGGTACCTTTTACTTAACTACTTGCATAAGTCATCCAGCATTTCACTGTCTTTTATCGCAATATAGGCCTATAGAAGTATCAGAGAAATAGGGAAGGATTACCAGATACACACAATATAAACATCTCGACATGTAACTCATTGGCAGGGTAGCTTAGCAGCATCTGAACTATTGGTCCTGTTTTATCAGTATCATGAATTCTAATGCGTCACAATAGCAAATAATTGTTCTTCCTCTGACATACGTATATCGTCAAGTGAGGTGTAGGCCTACTGCATGTACATACATACATACATACATACATACATACATACATACATACATACATACATACATACATACATACATACAGAGTGAACCGTAAATAATGTCAATAATTGTGGTGGATGATTCCTTCAGTAAAAAGCAACAAAAAAGTCGAATACCAGTTTCCTATGTTTTGAATAGTTTTCTAGAAAAACGTGCATTTTAAAATACGTTAATTATGAGAACTTGCAACGCTGCGCCCTACAACCTGCTGAGCGTTGTGTTGCCCTGAACAAACCCCTCCACCTGGGATGTTGAAGGTCAATGCTATCATGCATTGTATAGTACATTGAATTTAGACTCGTAAGAAAAAATATACAGATAATATTATACCGTTTAATTTTTGTGTTTAAACAGTGTTAGATAACGGAGAATGAACACTGCTTGTTTCGAGTTAAACAAAATCTTGGACAATTTAAAATAAACTCTATAACCTAATTTTAATTAAATGTTGAGACAACACAGGCAATAAGACACGCTTTTTTCGAACTAAATGGATAAGATTAAGAAATATTTCTAAACTCCAATTTCAATTGAATATTTTAGAGATTGTGAACAGTAATTATTAGAGATGAACAAAACTAACTGCCGCTCTCGCTCGCTGTGTTCGCTGCATTTGTTTTTCGAGTCTCGGTTCGTCATTCTCGCTGGGCTTCGAGTCTCGCTCGTCATTCTCAAAATAACATTTGGTCGGCGTGGAAAGATTTCGTATCTTTGAATAACATACATCATTGAAATAAATAACATAAATGTTTAAATTAGACAAAAAGACAAAATAGACCAGTATCTTATTTACCAAATTTCTGGTTTTATTATATATATTTTTATTTTATTGGGTTATTTTACGACGCTGTATCAACATCTAGGTTATTTAGCGTCTGAATGATATGAAGGTGATAATGCCGGTGAAATGAGTCCGGGGTCCAGCACCGAAAGTTACCCAGCATTTGCTCGTATTGGGTTGAGGGAAAACCCAGGGAGAAACCTCAACCAGATAACTTGCCCCAGCCGGGATTCGAACCCGGGCCACCTGGTTTCGCAGCCAGACGCGCTGACCGTTACTCCACAGGTGTGGACTCTATTATATATTACCTATGGTTATATAAATAAAAAAACCAATTCTCAAATAAATTTGCATTTCTAAGAAACATAAAACATGGCATTAATATCTTTTTACTTGAGATTGCACACTTGATCTTAAACATATGAAAAGAAAATTCCTAGCCTTTTAATAAGAGCCTAGTATTTAAATAAAGACTGAGGAACGGATTATTATACACTGAAAAGGTAGAGATGATGTTTCAAGTAGGCTAGTTGATTGTTTATACATATCTAACAGTTGCCAAAGTAGATAAAAAATTCAGTCAGGTATAAACAACTGCTGACTTCGGGACTTCGGGAGTGATCAATATCGAGTCTCGAAACACTCACAAGCAGTCTTTACGTCAAGGACGCGACGTAATACAACATTGTCGTGCGGATTTTCGGCTTTGCGGGCGCTGTTGTATTGTATTGTATTTATTAACATTCCATGGTATTCATACTTTGCTTTACAGCTAGAATATGGAACAAGTCAAAAAACTTAATACTATTATAAAGTCTTAATTTATAGTCACAGTCTAGAGACAGACGAGATTTACAATATAGTTTACTAGTACAACACAAAGTTTTAGTATCAATTTCATGAAGTGTTATTGAATGTCATGAATTCACCTACAGAATAGAAGGCGTGAGAAATTAGGTAGGTACTTCTTTAATTTGGCTCTAAATAATTTTATGTTTTGAGTTTCATTTTTTATATCGATAGGGAGGCTATTAAAATTTTTACTGCCATATAACGCACTCCTTTTTGATAGCACGATAGACTTGCCGATGGAATATGAAAGTCATTTTTTGACGTGTATTTATGCTATGAACTGTCGAATTAGTTACAAAGTTTTCACGATTACATACGAGGAAGATTATTAATGAAAATATATACTGACAAGCCATGGGCATTATTTGTAGTTTTTTTTTAATATTCCTACACGATTCCCTAGATTTGCACCTACTATTATTCTAATTACTCTTTTTTGCAATAGAAATATATTGTTACTATCTGTGTTAGTCTCGTTTTCTCGATCGTTGTTCATCTCTAGTAATGATGCATATTTAAAGTTATAAAAACAAAAGTTTAAAACATTTAAAACTCTAAAAGAAAAAAGAAAAATACGATATGCTTATTTCACGTTGAAGTAACTAACAAAATTGAAATAGTAATATTATGAAACAAGTGTATAATGCCTTAGTTTATTACATGAGTAAATGTTATGACAGTAACGTAGTGAGTTTCATGCCTTTTACGAATGTAATAATTGTATAACATTATAACTGAATTTTAAACGCTATTTCTTCTACAACAGTATTATAATAGTAATAAGCTTATGCGTTACAAGAGCGGTATGTTGAAGTTTTCATGTTCGAGGAAAAGTTTGAAAAAGCGAAACGTTTATTACATACTTGAAAGAGGAATGTCTAATTAGTTGCAATGAAATCTCCATCTTGGTTTCTGTTCAATGACGGCAAATTTGGAAAACAAAAATATCTATCTTCAACATTGTTGCTTTAAAATGTTTTCTGTGTTTACTATACTTCAGCAGGCCGTGATATACGTCTGTCTTTTTTTTCCCCCAGTCTATAAATGCGAACTTAAAACAAACGGTAAGGTTATGTAATGATTTATTTTTCATTTTAATATTTTAACAATATTACTTATATAACATATTGCAGTAATAACATCGGCAAGTTGATTTGTTGATTTTTTCACGGCTTCCTTAATGTTACTTGCATCACGAATGCAGTAACTTTAGTGGAGTTGTAGAGTTTACTTAATTTTTGCAAATATTTAAAAACAATAATTAACAGTGCAATTTAGGTAAAATTGCAGTGGTAAGTTTCCAATCATTTATAATTATTACTATATTGAACGTCTCTAAAAATAATATGTTAAAAGCCTAAAGCAGTAAAATGAATATGTCACTTAAGCGGTAAGAAGAGGGAAATTGTTATGTGTGTTAGGTTGGGAATACTGAATGTAGAATTTTAGACTTTCTGCGGATTGGTTTTGTGCGGAAACCAAGCAAATACGCACGATCTCGCACAAAAGAATATTAATAAAGAAACAACATCAGATTTGTAATGATGCGTAGTTTTATATCTTGGTCTATGAAAAAAGAGGTTGCTATGACAAATTTTATATTTCTGCATAATTATTTATAAAATTGCACAATATTTTCGCAATTTGCACAAATATAATTTTTCATTTGTGCATTTTTGCGACAATTATTTATTTTCTAGCTTAAACTCTGAACTTAACACATAACCTTATTCTCTTGTGTTGTAGGTCCCATATTCCAGACGTTCCCTTATAACACAATCATGTTACTGCTCTTCGCCACATAGTGGTCGCTGCAATACGATATTACAATCACACATGCACTCTAGGTCACGAAGTGCCCCTGTTCATGATCCCATTTCGTATATATTTATAGACACATACAGAAAATGCAGTAGGTTAATCAAGACAATCAGATCGTGTTAATAAAAACGCGATGTCCGAGTGTATCGTGTTTAATTTATGAGGAGCACAATGTCGTGTGAGTCGCACAACCTCCATTGTAGCATGTTAACTAAACACGACTTAATATGCAATGAGTTTAACATTTATTTTCTTTCAAAATGTACTCCAGCACCAATACAATATCATGTGGCGAAACAAATATTTAAAATCGTTGAAATTGTATGCATGAGAACATATTTTTAATTGTTGAAATTAAAAAAAATAAAGCCGTGTATGTATGCAGATTGGACGGGAATTATACGGTAGATAACATTATCTGAAACACCCCCTTCCCCTACTCCGCAGTTGATTTTAAGTCTGTAACAAAGAAGGCGGTGAAACATGATGAAGGAAGAACGACTAAAATTAGTATGTCGTAAGGTGTTAAATGATAAATAATTATTGATTAAATGGCGATCTTACTCGTGTTAATTATGTAAGCATGTGCGGCTTACAGCTGTTTCGGTGCTATTCGACACCATCCTCAGAACCTACTAGATCTCGGCGCTATCTCAACTTCGCTGCCTGTTGTGTGGGTGCGTTCGTGTGATGAAGAGTTGTGTCAAATAGTGTGTGTGTTCTGAAATTGATCTGTGTGTTGAGAATTTGATCAGGGTGTGTTTTAGTGTGTCTGTATATTTCATATTGTTCTAGTGTGTTGCGTTTTTGGTTTTTGGGTTGTATGTGTAGGATTTCCATGTCTGTATTTATGTTGTTGTATGTGTGGTTAGCATTACATAAACAAAATACACCCAAAACTCCAATACACACTGGAACTTGGAAACAATAACTCCATAAATTTCCTAGACATCACCATAACACAAGTTGATAACAAACACACCTTCAAAATATAGCCTACAGAAAACCAACCACCACCACCACACACATACAAAACACATCTAATCACACAGATTACTCAACATACCCATGAGCCAATAATACTACAATGAAGAAGTGAACACAATCAAATACATAGCACAAGAAAATGGTTACAACCCAAACATAATAGACAACATCATAAGAAAAAAAAGTCAACAAACACAAAAACACACAAAACACAACACAAACACAAGAACACAAGAAATACATCACACTAACATACGAAAACAAAAAAACACACAAGATCGCATCCTCATTCAGAAAACAGAAATACAACATAGCATACAGAACAGAAAACACTACAAAGACATCTCAACACACAAACAATACAAACAAATAAATACAACCACACAGGCGTATACAAACTCACATGCAATAGTTGCGACAGTTTCTACATTGGACAGACAAGCAGATCATTCCCAACTCGATACAAAGAACACATTAAAGCAATAACCAGAGGACACAATACATCTACATATGCCGAACACATAACTAATGCTAACCACACATACAATAACATAAATACAACACGGAAATCCTACACATACAACCCAAAAACCAAAAACTCAACACACTAGAACAATATGAAATATACAGACACACTAAAACACACCCTGATCAAATTTTCAACACACAGATCAATTTCAGAACACACACACTATTTGACACAACTCTTCATCACACGAACGCACCCACACAACAGGCAGCGAAGTTGAGATAGCGCCGAGATCTAGTAGGCACTGAGGATGGTGTCGAATAGCACCGAAACAGCTGTAAGCCGCACATGCTTACATAATTAACACGAGTAAGATCGCCATTTAATAAATTATCTATATTCAAGTGTTAAAAGTAGTGTACGAAAGATTCAACATGTTTTAAATGATATATAAATGATAATATATTTTTATATTTATTATTTTTTCTAGTAAAAATAATGTACATAATATGACGACGCTGAGAAGGAATGATTTCTTTTGAGAACTTGAAAACAAGCCACCGCCGCTTTTTATTACTGCAGTATGACAATTTACAGCACAAACTTTATCTGTTTGTCACTTTCAATATAAAAATGGGGCTACTCTTACGACTGTTGGTCTTTAACAATGTTTTGAAGTTGTTACGTTTCAAGAAAAGCATTTAAGGTGATGCGCTACTGGAAACAGTAGAATTTTTACAAATTTTATCATTTTTTTTTTATTTTCGGGCTAAAAAATTTACAGTTTCATGAAAATTTTATCTTAATATCTTTATTATAAGTATACTTTTATATAATTGGTACAAGTTATGTTAATGTATGAGTTATATGTAACCAAAGCTTTAAATTTAATTATCTCACAAAATAAATTTTCTACGTTTTAACTACAAGTATGCATTTTATTTCTCAGTGGTTAAAACTAGAGTAATGAAACTTAACATATTCATTAATATCTCTGTTGTGAAATGCAGCATTTGATTAGGTGTATTCAGCATAGTTTTATTGCTAGACATATTATACGTAAAGTGGTATTATTTTTTTTATTAATGTTTGAATATTGAAGAAATTATATTCTTTTTTACAAATGAACAAATTAAAGTATGGTCACAGTCTAGTATATACAGTCACGAAGCTCAATACGTAGTAAATATGCACCCATAGATAGTTGCTAACCACTAGGATCGCTAATATCGCCTCATTACAGACAATGCGAAATAGTACCGGCACAGTCTATTGTTTCTAGCACCCTCACAACTCAAGCTTCGTGATTGTATATAGTACACTGTGGTATGGCATTATTAACGCTCCATTGCATAATATGTAGTGTTACCTGTAAGAAAAATAAATATAAAAAAAATATATATTTTTTTTAGGAATTAGATTTTCATTTAAAAAAATTAAAAACAAAAACAAAATAAGTTTAATGTTTTTAAGTGTTTATGAGAGAAGATTGAAATTTACAATGTGTGATTATGATACTGATATACATATATTCACTAAAAATTTCAACTCACTAGCTAAAAAATTGTGGATTTTAGAAATTTCAGTAGAGTATCGGCTTAACTGTTATAAGTTAGAAATAATTTAATTGATTAAAAATTATCCCCGTTTTTTACAAACCAGTTTAAAATGACAACAACTGTTGTTTTAATAAAGAAAGAATTAAGTGAAAGAGGGAGGAAAAATTAAAAAAGAAAAAAGATGAGAATAATAAGTATATAGTTAGAATAAATGGAAATAATATAATGGGGCTGAAAGTAAAATGAATATAAAAGAGAAAAGAGTAAGAGAACGTTAAGACAAAGGAAGAACTAGAAGATGTAAAAGAGAAAGGAGGGGAAAAAGAAAGAATAAAATCGTGGAAAGGAGAAGGGAAGGAAGAGGGGAAGTTTTAAAAGAGAGACAAAGAATATAAGAAGAAAAGAGTGAGGAAACGAAGAAAATGAAGACAAAGAAAGGAAAAATAAAAGTAAGGACATTTAAAGTAAAATGAAAAGAGGAAAAAAGCAGAATATGAACCAGAGGAACAGAAAAGATTAGAAGAAAATTGAAGACTATGAAAACAATGAAATGAAGGTGAAGATGAAGTAAAAATAAAAGAGAAAAATGAGGAGAAATGGGTGGAAACAAAAGAAAAAGAGATACTGAGACGAAGAATTAAAAAGAAAAGGAATGGAACAAACATATAGAACAGAGAAGAAGAGAAAGATTAAGTGAAGGAGAAAAGCGATTGAGAACAAAGTGTTGGAAACAATGAATACATTATGTAGTCGAGTTTGTGTTGATAGGACCAAAATGTCTTGAAACTTGTTACGCAGTTTTAAAGCGTCGATTTGCATAATGCTACATGTCATTTCAGTGAAAATTAATTCTGCATTAAACCCAAGGTTAGATAACAGCACACACTGCAAGAGTACAGATATACAGGTCATTAGTCAAGACGCCGCACGCAACGTGTTTCTCACTTGCACAGCGATATTAATAGACTTCTTCTGGGAACAGACTAGTAACTGAACTCTTGGAAAGATGGTGATTCAGTTCAAATTGCACCTGAGGAAACTAGTACTTGATATTAATCTCAAAACATTCTGCAAACAAAGAACCTGCTTAATGTATCTATTCTACGTCATGGCTGTGGAGTTGGAGTAAATCCAGAATAATGATAACAGCAATGGAATTTACCCAAAAAAAACCTTCAAATCGCATGAAAATACTACACAATATACGTAGAATGTTTAGAGAGAGGAAAGAAAACAGTATTGTGGGAACCGATGAGCTATGAAAATAAGTCTTTTCCATATGTTTAAGGAATAAGAAGAAACATTTTCGCATAACAGCATGTAATATTCAGACAGTTTTGAAGCTCCGTCGTGCATTGCGCGAGAAACGCCCTGGAAAGAAGTTCATCCTGCAACACGATAACGCATGGCCTCACATTGATTTTGTCACCGTGAAGAAAATCAGAACATTTGGGTGGGAAACTCTTCCGCAATCTCCCTACAGTCCCGACTTGGCACCCTCCGACTACCATCTTTTCGGTTCTGTAAAGGAGCAGCTGCGAGGCCAACGCTACGAGACGCTGGAGGACATCCGGAAAGCAGTGCGTCATTGTCTTCGGGCAGATGAAACGGACTTCTACAGCAAGGGAATTTTCAAACTTACAGAACGGCGGGTAAAATGTGTGCAAAGAAATGGAAACAATGTTGAAAAGTGACAAAAAAAAGTCTGTAGTAAGATGATGTAACTGGTTTGTTTAAAAAATAAAAATTAAGATTTGTAGCAATGGGTTGCTCATGATTTTCAGTATGACCTAGTACTTACAGTAACGTAAATACGAGTAAATAATAAAGGCTTGGACTAAGTTGTACAATATTAATATTATTGGCTTGGCATGATGTTACCATAGAAACGGAAGTTTTTTTATTCAACCTTTAACTGCCTTATGCAGAATTTCAGAGACTTAAGCTCTTAGTTTAGGAGATTTTTCGAATCAATAGAAGTAACTGGTTAAACTCCTAGCAAAATCCATGAAGTTGTTACAAGACAATGGGAGTAATGGAAGATGATGCCCCTTCATATCAAGTGGTGAAGAATTATTGATGCCACGAATGTAGATATAGATACAGGACAACATACCACACGCAAAGGGAGCAAGTCGACCACATACTGTGTGTACTCAAGAAAATGTTGATGTTATGAATTATTTAATCATAATAGATCATCGGTTGACCAGTAGGCGTACTGTTGAAATAACAGGCTGTTGAAACGGCACAGTTAAACTATTCTAAATATTTATTTGGGTTAGAGTCGTGCACAATCGGTTACAAGAAAAAAATAGAAATGCTACTGAACGACTAGCGCTGTAGACAGTATGCAAAACTCTTCCATCTCGCGGAGTACCTAATTTAACGAATGTTCATCCTCACTCTTCGTGGATGAAAGGTTCTTGGGGTATAAAAAGCCACATTGAACCATCCAGGAGTTCTAAAAGTCCTTGCAAGGACGCGATTATCATCATGAACCTCTTAATTGGACGGAGTTAGTTACGTAATAAGAGATCAACCGCCAAAAACTTGATTTCTAGATAGTGACCACTGAAATAAACCTGGTTGTTTTTTAACATTTTAATCATAGAAGTATTGCAACATTCATAGTACTACAAAAAGTAGCACAAATAATAATAAAAAGGCTAACCGATTTTTAACAGACCAGCAGTTAAATTAATATTGAAGAGCAAAATAAATACTTATAAATAGCAGCAGAATGTAGATATTGCAATCTTGATTTTTTTCCGAGTTAAATAACAGATTTATGCAAATATCTCAATTTTTACAAATTGTCGGTTTGTCTATTGTTGCATAACTCCGTCCAATTGCTAGTTTTTCATTCATTCATTCATGTATTACAGTTAGGTATCGTCAAGAGGAACATCATGCATTGTGAAAGTACAAGCATTAAAGCTTGAGAGCACTTTTCTTTTTGTTAATCTTCTTAAAAATGATTTATTAATGAAATAATAATGCATATGTTTAAAGTAATTGTTGTTTAGTCAACTGTCCGAAGACATTCTCGGATAGGATTAACGGAATTTTAATGGTTTACTCAGAGATCAGACGATTACTGGGCAACACTACGCAGAATTAATCACACGCCTACGCGACTGCAAAGGAAAAAAGAAGAGGAAATATGGTTCGTGGAACTCTCTTCCGTCAAGACAACTCTCCTGTCCACAGAAGTCTCGATGTTATTAATCTAATTCACAATGCTGCATTTGATCTTACTGAACATTTCCCTTATTTCACGGACCTCATCTCTAGTGACTGATTTGTTTTCAAAAGTCAAAGAACATCTCAGAGGAAAAATGTTTGAGAAAGAAGACTATCGTGATGGCTGTGGAAGACCAAGTACAGAATTAAAAAAAAAAGAAAAGTGGAAACACTACTGGAACATATACAAAGTGTTAAAAAAAGTGTCCAATATGCTACAACTTTTGACCAATAAAACGGTACGGAACGACGTGTTTCAATCAATCATGGTTGCTTATTCTACAATTTTTATCACCTCTCTAGCATTTGTCGTTTTATCACGTACCTAGCATTTGTTTGTTTCTGTCACCTCCCTAGCTTTGTTTCTTTGTTTGCCAACATTATACTTTTAATAATTGTACTTTTCAAAATGTTTCATGTTTATTTCATCATCCTTAGTTAAAACTTTTCTATCATTTATCTTGTTTATATTATTTCGGTTATGTTATAGCTTCTGCTGTACGAGATTATGGATAGTCACGTATCAGAGATTGTTTAATATATTATATATATATATATATATATATATATATATATATATATTGATAATTGAAGTGGAATGCAACCGTTTTAATAAAAATGAAACCGAATCAACAAAACCTTCTTGACTAGTAATTGTCCATAGAGTTCAATGAAGATAGTATAGTTGGCACAACTGGTAACAAGAGAACAGCTCATCGTACGTATTAGAGTACTACTGCCTTACTTACTTACTGGCTTTTAAGGAACCCGGAGGTCATTGCCGCCCTCACATAAGCCCGCCATTGGTCCCTATTCTGAGCAAGATTAATCCAGTTTCTATCATCATATCCCACCTCCCTCAAATCCATTTTAGTATTATCTTCCCATCTACGTCTCGGCCTCCCCAGAGGTTTTTTTCCCTCCGGCCTCCCAACTAACATTCTATATGCATTTCTGGATTCGCCCATACGTGCTACATGCCCTCCCCATCTCAAACGTCTGGATTTAATGTTCCTAATTATGTCAGGTGAAGAATACAATGCGTGCAGGTCTGTGTTGTGTAACTTTCTCCATTCTCCTGTAACTTCATCCCTTTTAGCCCCAAATATTTTCCTAAGCACCTTATTCTCAAACACCCTTATCCTATGTTCCTCTCTCAAAGTGAGAGTCCAACTTTCACAATCATAAAGAACAACCGGTAATATAACTGTTTTATAAATTCTAACTTTCAGATTTTTTGACAACAGACTGGATGATAAAAGCTTCTCAACCGAATAATAACAGGCATTTCCCATATTTATTCTATGTTTAATTTCCTCCCGAGTATCATTTATATTTGTTACTGTTGCTCCCAGGTATTTGAATTTTTCCACTTCTTCAAAGGATAAATTTCCAATTTTTATATTTCCATTTCGTACAATATTCTCGTCACGAGACATAATCATATACTTTGTCTTTTCGGGATTTACTTCCAAACTTATTTCCAGTACTACTCCCATCTAGTGGAATATTTGTAATGTTGAGATGGTACAATAATACATTTTCAAGACAATTTCGTATTTTAGTAAGCCAATTAATATGTTATTGTATTAGAGCACTTTATTTCTCCTAATCTTTAAACACTTTCTTCTAATCGTATAATAGTCAATTAAATCGCACCCGAATTTTGATTTTCTCTAGATAAATTAAAACCTCTAGTGGGATTACTGTTGATGTGTCCTGCTACTTTTATGTGATGCATTTTCGCTACTTGTTCCTTTACAAATAGTATTTTTAATACCGGTGCTTCAATACCATAACGATAAATAATTGGAATAGTCAATATTGCTAATGAAAATCTGCTCAGATAAAATATACATAATTATTTTCAGATTTTCAGTTTCTACTGTCTTCAATTTCAAAGCCATGTACTTATTGCAGTTACTAATCAAAAGACAGAAACTGCAGAAATTATTTCTATTTACTTTTGTCTACGGAAACAAAGCTCGTCTTTCATTTATTGGGGACAGGAAGTGTCACAAAAGAATGTGACTGATTAATATTTTAGCTTAGACAAACCGACTGCGTGATAAAAGTAGCTATAATAAGGAAGTCTTTGCTATAGGCTGGGCGGCACGCTACCGGGCATATCGGGGAGGAGGTATTCGTGCCGGAAACATGAAGAGGTGGGTGCTGAAATCCTCCTGGGAATGTGCGGGGAGGTGCGGAGAGGTCAGCCAAACTTCACCGCGCAGTATCTGACGTCAATTCTAGAATTATGAACGAAATTTCGATTTTAAAATGTTATAATGAATGTGTGCCGGTCCTGGTGGCTAAGTGATCTAAGGCGCGTTCCACTTAGGCGGCGCGGACCGGAAATTCATGAATTCGAATCCCGCCTCGAGTATGGATGGGTGTTCTTCGTCAGTATTTCGTCCTGTGTGTGTCTCTGTGGAGGCCCCTACGCCCTGCTGACCCCAGGCTAGGGGAGGCTCATATATGAGTTAGTGTCTAGTGTATGCTACAGAGAAAATCATTCCCTCCTCTACAAACATTGGTGTGCAAGTCCTACAACAGGATGAGGTTAAAAGAAAACGGAAAAAAAAGTATAATATTTAATACTCTTATATTTAATGTCGTCCCACGCCGTAGCGTCGTGGTCTAAGGCATCATTAACCCTGCTGTTCTGTTCGGGTCTATATGACCCGAAGTGAATATTGTTTTCTTAATATTTTCTTGAAATAGTGAGATATTCTTATGAGACTCAGTGACTGTCTAATAATGCAATATGCATTTGTGATTTAAAAATAATTTAAATTTTTCAAATAGATTTGTTATAATCTGTAATTGTTACTTATGTAACGTTCGGGTCAATATGACCCAACATAAGATTTTATTATTTCCTAATGTGGTATTAACATTTTTTCAAGAATTTGTATCATGCTTTTATTATAATGAGTAGAAATCGAATTATTGCCAACAATCAGTTACACTAATTTACAACAATGGACTGGTTTCCTGTTGTTTTTCTGAATAAATTCCTTCTAAACTGTTACATTTTATCTGGATAAATATTTCAATGTTGTTTCTCAGTTTGAGTTCACACACCATGACGGAAAGACCATTGAGTAATGCTCAGTTAGTATCAATTGTGAATTCCTCCGACAGTGAAGAGTTTGTGTCAGAATTTGAAGATAATGTAAGTTACGAATCTGAAAGTGAAAATGATGACGATTTTGACAGTCAACAACCAGTCAATATTGTTCAGTCAATTCTTTCAAGAATAAAGCTATAGAATGGAAGTTGAATCCACCTCCGCAACAGGGCCATCTTTCTGCCTCGAACCTCATAAAGACTACACCAGGGTTTACAAGGTATGCCACCATAATGAAATAATATAGATGCCAAACATAAGAGGACGGCGAGTTTATGGCCAGCAATGGCAAATATCGACTGTATTGTTTTCCAGGCTTATGTAGGACTCTTGCTTCTTGCTGGTGTTACTCGATCTCATGGGTAGTCAACAGAAAGTTCGTGGCATCAGAAAACGAGCAGAAACATTTTGCGGGCAACTATGTCACTTGAAATCTTTTGCAAGATATCGCGTGTCTTTCGATTCGATAAGAAATGTACTAGAGAATAACGAAGACGCACTGATATACTTGCTGCTATTCGTTGCATTTGGGAGAAATGTCTGGAGGTCCTTCCCAAATTCTTCAATCCTGGCGAAAATATAACTGTCAAACAGTTAGTAGGATTTTGAAGTAGCTGTCCATTCAAGGTGTGTATTCCCAGCAAACTATCGAAATACAGAATAAAAATACGGATGCTTTGTGACAGCAAAACTTCATAAGCATTGGTAGCACAAGTTTATACAGGGAAAGAATATGGACCATAAAAAAAAAGTCAGGGTATGAGGGTAGTGTGTGATCTTTCCAGTAAGCTAAGGGGTCAAAATGTAACTTGGACAAATTTTTCACTTCTTACAATTTGGAACAATAGTTTTGAAAAAAAAAATGACAATGTTGGGGACTATCCGGAAAAATAAGCCAGAACTTCCACAGCAAATGAACAACAAGGAAGTACATAGCTCTTCATTCTACTTCACAAATGATACTACTGTGGTCAATTGTATCCCAAAGAAAAACAAAAATGTTGTGCTAATGAGTACACTACATCATGTCAATGAAGTCAGCAACAGGAATGATAAGAAGCCTCAAATGATTTTAGATTACGAGTATAATGCATCCAAAGAGGCTGTAGACACACTTCACCATGTGACATATACATATATTTGCAAACGAAAAACAAACAGATGGCCAGTGATATTTTTCTACAACATTCTTGATGTATCTGCTTACAATGCGTATGTCTTGTGGACTTCGATAAACCCAAATTGGAATGCAAATAAATTGACTAGAAGGAGAATGTACGTCTGATATTCTTAGAGGAACTTGAAAAATCACTGACAAAGGAACATATTTCATCAAGAAAGCACTTTTCAAGAACAGAGGAAGCAATCAGAATTGTCAAGAACATTCAAAATCCTGAAATTGTGACTACATTACCGGTATGAGAGTCTACAAGAGGAAAAACTGTAAAGCGTGAACGCTGTAAGTTCTGTCCATCAAGCAATGACAATAAAACGAACATGTTGTATGGAAACTACAGCAAACATATTGTAAAGGTCATGTCACATATTTGTGTCACATAATTGTAAGCAATGAGAAAGAATTGTGATTATGTATATCATGTGTATTACACAAAACGTAAGACAGAAGTTAATCATTATAACATAGCACAAGCATGTAGTTCAATCTATAATTCTTCAAGGCCTATTGTTGTATTGTTAGTTAAACATTTCATTCAAACAAGTATGTTTCTTCAATTTGTTGTTATTAATTTTTAATAAGAATGTAGAAAAAAGCAAATGAATAATATAGCAAAATAAAAGATCATGAACGAATAATAATAAAAAAATCAAAATAATGTAAGATTATAATAAAATAAATAAATAACAGCAATATTAACAATAACAATAATGATAAACTATGTTATTGTAGTCATGCAAATGTTCACAAACATGGTTTTGTAATTTTATATGCAATTATAAGAGGTCGGGTCATATTGACCCGAACAGCACATTGGTATAGTAGAATCTAACAGAACAGCAGGGTTAAGAAAAACATATTTTCTGAAGGAATATGCAAAAGATCCTAAACTATTAAATTACATAAGTTAGGTCAGATACAACAGTGTTCATGAGTGAGATAGTTATATACAATGGAAATAATTTAATACAGTTATATGAACACTTTTTAATGATGTATTAAATATTATTTCCATTGTATATAACTATCCTAGACTATATTGTTGATGTAGATCTTTAAAACATTCCAGTAAAAAAAATCATACAGATAATTATAAAAAACGCGACGCTGTTATTTCCGGCGTGACTCCTCCTCTTTGCTTACGTCTTATGAAGTCAAGGCTCTATAAAGTCTAGGTAGGTAGTATCTTTCGCCATTTTTGTTCTTTCGTTGCCTAGCTACCAGACGAGGGATCTATTTGCCACACCGTTAAACATTATAATGTCGTAGCTCCTATGACAATAAATCAAACGCACTGTAATTCAGGAAATAATTGAGCGGCAAATAACGTTCTCGTATTCTTTCTGCGAATGCCAACGAAAGAGCCAAAATGGCAGGCGATTATATATTAGGTATTTATCCAGCCTTAGAAATGCTTTACATCTTCATCAGCAAATCACAAGACGCCCACGTTTAAATGCAGCCGACCTGCAACGTGATTGGCTGCCGGAAATTAGAGCGACGGGACTATAATTGTATATTTTATTATGTAAATGCACGGTTGTAAAAAAATGCAACTTCGATAATATTTTTACGCTTTCAGGTTAAATTGTCCACTTCAAAATGGCCAGAGGAAAAATGGCCACAAACAAAAATATCCAGAGCAAAATGTTCACGGAAAAATGTTCAGTAAAAAATGTTCACATAGAAAAATGTCTACAACAAAATGTCCAGTATAAAAAATGTCCACTAGCAAAATGTCCACATACAAAAATGTGTACAACAAAATGTCCAGTATAAAAAAGCCCGCATTCAAAAATGCCCATAAAGTCCTTACTTGAAAAAAAAAAGCCATTATATATATATATATATATATATATATATATATATATATATATATTTTACAGAAGCAGTAACCAGGAGAGAGACTACAATGTAAAATGCTTTATTGAGATTGCTAAGCGACGTACCAAATTTAAAATCAAGAGTGACAGAATGGCTGAAATTATACGTTCACAAAAAAGGAAAAACATTCTTGTACACAATGGCTTTCCGTATCACTTTCATTCCAGGAGCAAGAATGGTAATAAATTATATTGGAGATGTGTGGACAGAAGTACCTGTGATGCGAAATGTGTAACCAATGCCGATATGGATAACTTACATGCAGATAAACCAAGTGGACATTTATATAAGTGGACATTTAATTTTTATGGACATTTATGTAAGTGGACATTATGTTAGTGGACATTTATGGTTGCGGACGTACTGAAATGGACATTTTAACCTCCAACTATTTTTACAGGTAATTATTAGCTATTTTAATATTCTGAATAGTGTTTTATAAAATGTAATGTAGATATGTACGCCTATTAATTGAATTAATTTGAGAAAGGGAAAATTGCTGATTGCTCCTGTGGAATACTGACATGTTTCTGAAACCTGGGCAGTTACGAGGACAGATGAACAGAAACTGAAAATCTTTGTACGTAAAATGTTGAGAAAGGTATTTGGTGCAGTATTTGATCCAGTCAGTTTAAAATGGAGTAGATTAACAAAAGAAACTTTCATAGTCTCTACAGGGAACCCAACATAGTTCCAAACATCGAAGTTAACGTGAATAGGATAGGTCTATTTATAATAAGAGCCCCAGAAAGAAAAAAGAAATTAAGGGAGTTTTGAAAATCTACCACATCGACGCAGCCGCTGGGAAGATCAAGACTTCGATATTTAGATAACTTAGAGGGAGAGGCGAAGACGTTAAAGATTAGAGATTGGAAGAAGACCTGTATAGATAGAGTACTACGGTAGTTTATTGCAACTCAGCAGCGAAGAGATTTCATCTTTCTTAGCTAGGAAAGCGAATTATTATTATTATTATTATTATTATTATTATTATTATTAGTTAGAGTTTAATATCATTGCCAAACTCTTCAAAATGATATTAACTCCATTGAACTTTGGTCTGACATTAATGGAATGAAAATTAATGAAACAAAAACTTTTGTCATTTCGTACTCTCGAAATACTACTTCCATACAATTTAATTATTCTCTTAATAACGCCTGTATTATTAGGAAAAATTCTATAAAAGATCTTGGTGTACTACTCGATTCTAAATTATACTTTCACGATCATGTTCAATATATTTATAATCATTCAATAAGAATGCTTGGTTTAATAAGGTCAATAACCTATTCTTTTTCTACTCCTGAGTCACTATTAATTCTATACTTTACTTTGGTTCGCTCTAAACTTTGAATATGCATCTGTAGCCTGGAATTCCATTACTTCAACCGATTCGGTTAAATTGGAAAATATTCAAAGAAAATTTATTTCCTTATGTGCTTTTCGATATATACCCAATTCCACTGACTTTAACTATGATATTACCTGTAAATATTTTAACTGTTGTAGCCTTTATGCTAGACGTCTAAATCTTGATTATCAATTTTTTTGCAAAGTTATCAAGGGTGATATTGATTGTGAGTCTATCATAAACAATATCAGCCTTCGTATTCCTACAAAAGGTTTAAGATTTCAAAAATTTTTTATAACCGAAATTCAAAATCACTTTCTCCAGTCTGTAGATGCATAAAATATGCCAATTTGCATGGGCACAATTTAGACCCTTTTAAGGTTTAGTTTCGTTTTGATTATTAGTTTTTACTGTTTGTACTCAATTGTATTCATGTATGTTTTTGTTATTTAAGATTTTATTTATTTTTGTTTTGCATCTTTGTATCTTCTGTTTGTGTATTGTGCTGAACTATAACTGGCCTCTGGCTGTTGTTCAGCACACAAATATTAATAATAAATAAATAAATAATAATTATTATTATTATCATCACCATTATTATTATTATTATCATCATCATCACCATTATTATTATTATTATTATTATTATTATCATTATTATTATGATTATGATTATGATTATGATTATGATTATGATTATTATTATTATTATTATTATTATTATTATTATCTAATCCGCCATGACGTGAACAAAGATTGATGAAATAAATTATTATTATTATTATTATTATCATCACCATTATCATTATTATCATCATCATCACCATTATTATTATCATCACCATTATTATTATTATTATTATCATCATCACCATTATTATCATTATTATTATTATTATTATTATTATTATTATTATTATTATTATCTAATCCGCCATGACGTGAACAAAGATTGATGAAATAAATTATTATTATTATTATTATTATCATCACCATTATTATTATTATCATCATCACCATTATTATTATCATCACCATTATTATTATTATTATCATCATCACCATTATTATTATTATCATTATTATTATGATTATGATTATGATTATTATTATTATTATTATTATTATTATTATTATTATTATCTAATCCGCCATGACGTGAACAAAGATTGATGAAATAAATTATTATTATTATTATTATTATTATTATCATCACCATTATTATTATTATCATCATCACCATTATTATTATCATCACCATTATTATTATTATTATCATCACCATTATTATTATTATCATTATTATTATGATTATGATTATGATTATTATTATTATTATTATTATTATTATTATTATTATTAACATCTAATCCGCCATGACGTGAACAAAGATTGATGAAATAAATTATTATTATTATTACTATTATTATTATTATTATCATCACCATTATTATTATCATCATCATCACCATTATTATTATCATCACCACTATTATTATTATCATCACCACTATTATTATTATTATCATTATTATTATTATTATTATTATTATTATTATTATTATTATTATTAAAGTTTATTGATACACTCTTTAACTTCTGTGGTCACAGAGACGTACGCAAGGGAACGTTACCGGGTTTGAACCCTCTCTTGAACTTAAAAAAAAATTGATATATTTAGATTTGAGTATTTTTTATCCATAATCGTGTCCCCTTTTCTAATTTTTCGCTGTCAGAGTAACAAAATCTACATTGACATAAGGCATAGTCCTCCTACCCTTCCTTCAATATAATCCCTGTGCTTGATGCTGCGACACGTTCGAATTATAACAAATGCTATCTTTATTATAGATACCTACCGCCTAGTACCGACCTTGTAATAAAATGAAGTCGACACAATTATAAAATTGAACTCGTTTGTTGAAAATTGGATGGCTGTGAAAAAAATTACGTTTCAAAGATTTTAGAAGGATATTCACGAATATGCCCTATTAGAACATAGGCTAGTAGGTACAGGTATAATAATAATAATAATAATAATAATAATAATAATAATAATAATAATAATAATAATAATAATAATCTATACTAATAATAAATCTGTAGCCAAAATTTTTCTGGTAATTTTCGGTTTTCCAAAAATAATTGGTGTTAACATGTATAATTAACCATCCTGAAACCGAAAATCGCTTTTTTGAAATTTTTGTTTGTATGTCTGTCTGTCTGTCTGGATGTTTGTTACCTTTTCACGCGATAATGGCTGAACCGATTTATATGAAAATTGGAATATAAATAAGTTCGTTGTAACTTAGATTTTAGGCTATATGGCATTCAAAATACTTTATTTAAAAGGGGGGCTATAAGGGGGCCTGAATGAAATAAATCGAAATATCTCGCTTATTATTGATTTTCATGAAAAATATTACATAACAAAAGTTCTTTAAAAATAATTTCCGATAAGTTTTATTGTATACAAAATTTTGACAGGACTGATATTTAATGAGATAAATGAGTTTTAAAATTACAATAACAACGCCATCTAAGGCGCTGTACTTAAATAAAAACAAATGACTTCGTCTATAAGGGGCCTTGGACAACAACAATCGAAAGCTATTAAACATAGCCTAAGAGAATGTTTCTGTGTTTGTATGAAGTAATGTGGGACGCTAATTAATTGTTTAATTATTATTTCACCATTGGAAAGTGTAGTTTCTCTAGATGGACATAATTCTACAATGTTATTACAGTAACTTCTGAAACATATAGCAAGTAATATAAAGTATACACATTAAAACTAAATGATATGTCAATCTTCATTAAACTATGGTTGCATGTAATAACAATTAAGAAACATGTTAAAGGAATTGTCATTGCACCAAATGATTGCTCCCTGGACCAAAATGACCGCATTTTAATTATTTAAATACAATTTAAATTAAGTAACATATTAAACGATTTATCCTTCTATCAAACACGAATGTTCCCTGGATCAAACGTCCTATTTTAATTATGTATTTACTTTATATTTATTTCTAACAGGTGCAGCGGAGCTCACGGGTGCGGCTAGTAATAATAATAAATATATCATAACATAATATAAATAGTAGTAGTAGTAATAATAATAATAATAATAATAATAATAATAATAATAATAATAATAATAATAATAGACCAAATTTAAAATATCGATATTGTAAACAATTTTAATAATGACCCTTTCCTCGGCAAAATTTTGCGTACGTCACTATGTGGTCATATTGCGTATGTAGAATCATTGGGTATATTAATAGACCGTTTTTACTATTGTTGAGTTTCTCTTTTTATTGTCGTGTGTTATAGATGGCTTGTATTCATGTAACTGATTATAGACTTTGTTTAATATTTATGATATTAGTGATTGAGGCGGTGATGAATCATGGTATGTAAATTTCCAATCCGGCATTTGCCTTTGTGATTGAGGGAAATCATGAAAAACCCCAGTGACATTGGCCGGCCAAGGAGATTGATCCTAGGACTTCTCGAATGGCGTGTCTCAAGCATTAGTCTGAGCCAACTCGTTCGATTATTATTATTATTATTATTATTATTATTATTATTATTATTATTATTATTATTATTATCATTATTATTATTATTATAGGTCCTGTTTGAAGGGGAGGATATTGTAAAATTTATAAAAACCCAATGGTTGGGACATCTAAACAGAATGCTGGAAATACGGATACCAATAAGAATATTAAAGCAGAGACTACTGGGTGTTCATTTCAAAGTGTGTCATGACGTCATTGTTGTGATTCAGCGATTTGAAGCGAGTTTCAGCTTTTATGTCAGATAAGTTGCCTATTATTCAAGGCGTTCAATCTGAACTTGAGAACGTGTACGGTATAACTTCAACGTCGTAGCAACAGATGGCGGTCTGTACGGTCTGTGTGCAGAGCAGTGTATATTGGAGAGTACCGCATTCTTTTGATCCGACAAATGCCGACGCGGCGGCCATATTTACTCCTGCGGAGACTCAGTATACCGCAAGACTTGCGTAGGAACACAGGTTTCTAGTGTGATATTCCATCGTTATCATGAAGAATGCCGTGTTGTTGTGCAGTTAATCAATGTGTAATCAATTGCTGTTGTACTGAATTAGCATTACAGCTTATTGTCTATGCGGTGACATGAATATATATTAGGAGAAAATACACAAACTATTAGGGAAAACACGGGAACTTTACTGAAGCAAGTAAACCGATAGGTTTGGAAGTATATCCCGAAAAGACAAAGTATATGGTTATGTCTCGTGACCAGAATATTACATGAAATTTATCCTTCAAAGAGGTAGAAAAATTAATATATCTTGGAGCAACAGTAACAAATATAAATGACACTCGGGATGAAATTAAACGCAGAATAAATATGGGAAATGCGTGTTATTATTCGGCTGAGAAGATTCTGTCATCTGGTCTGGTATCAAAAAATCTGAAAATTAGAATTTATAAAACAGTTATATTACCGGTTGTTCTGTATGGTTGTGAAACTTGAACTCTCACTTTGAGAGAGGAACAGAGATTAAGAGTGTTTGAGAATAAGGTTCTTAGGAAAATATTTGGGGCTAAGAGGAATGAAGTTACAGGAGAATGGAGAAAGTTACACAATGCAGAACTGCACGCATTGTATTCTTCACCTGACATAATTAGGAACATTAAATCCAGGCGTTTGAGATGGGCAGGGCATGTAGCACATATGGGCGAATCCAGAAATCCATATAGAGTATTGTTGGGAAGCCGGAGGTAAAAAGACCTTTGGGGTGGTCGAGACATAGATGGGAGGATAATATTAAAATGAATTTGAGGTAGGTGGGATATGATGATAGAGACTGTATTAATCTTGCTCAAGATAGGGATTGATGACGAGCTTATGTGAGGGCGGCAATGAACCTCCGGGTTCCTTAAAAGCCATAAGTAAGTGTAATGACGTAATATTTATAATTGAAAATATCAAGATGGGCAAAATCGGACGTTAGAAACTATTCCAAACTGGTATAATACTGGTAATAAAAACAGTTCTTGATTTTCAAGAAATTGTCTTAATAAAGGGAACTTCAAATATGTTATGCTAGATAGATGCACTCAGGATGTGTTAGAAAATTTATTTTCTAGTCTCCGTTCCTTAAATCCAATCCCGGATGCAATAGAATTCAAAAACTGCATTACGATTCATCAGTTTTTCTTAAAAAAAAAAAAAAAGACGAACCATGAAAATTACGCAGTTTGCGATTCTGAACAGTTAGTTGAGTTTCTAGGTACAGATATAAATAAACCCGAAACAGAGAGGTCTAGTGAAGATGAATGTGAGCAAAAGAAATTGATATAGGCTAAATTGTACTTTAACTGAAAATGGAAATATTGACTTGAGTGAAGAACAAGCTCTTTGCTATTTGTTGGGATCAGTTTTGTTCAAAATAAAACAAAATAAGTTATATAATATTTGTGAAAACTGTATTTCATATCTAATAACCGATAACAGAAATGAATCTATAAATTTTATTAGCATATTAGTGACTCTCAAGTCGTACATGGAAATGTCACGTATACCCTTATAAATTCGTGTTTGATATAATTCTAAATGCAGAAAAATGTGAAACGTTGGTAGAAAATGTATTGACACTAAAGGATTTGAAGTCTTTATTCATTAACACTTCAACTCATACGTTCTCAATTCGTTATAATATATTTGAAAAAGTCTTATCACTATTTTAGGACTAGAATATACTTATTGTTAAGAAAATTGTCTGTTGTAGCAAATGCACGACAACAATTTGTTAAATGTGGCGGTCGAGATGTTGGTGTGAGAATTTTAGTAGAAAATTGCTGATGTTATACCTATTGAAATGGACATAACATAAATAATAAAGTGTTATCTCTCATGAGTCATTTCACTATGACAATAATGTTTATTAATTCTTGTCTCCTGTGTTCAATAAACTACAACAACATGCATGATATCGCCTTTAATCGCCATCGCTCTAGCATTACTGCTTACGGCTCTGTGCCGAGCAAGGAGTAAATATGGCTGCCGCCGTCGAGAATGCGGTACTCTCTAATATACACTGCTCTGTCTGTGTGCTACCATAACCTTTTTCGAACTGTATTTTGCGTTGGCAAATCGTACGCAGGGTATTTGTTATCATCGGTAAACGGCAACATTCCACAACACAAATCAAATTCTCCGTGTCAATGTTGACCGTCGAAGTTAATGTCAACAAATACGTAAGTAATCGTCTTAACCCTCTCCCCATAAAGAAAAAAAACTCACCACAGTACGTGTTTCCATACAGTTCACATTCCTGCCACTACTGGCGTTATCGTACGTATCGGTATGTATTCTTCAGAATGAACGCCGTACTTGCTAGGAAACTTCTCTGGCGCATAGGTAATACGTCTTTGCGGAAGTGTAGGAAGATTGAATTCTCTAGGCTCATCGACTAGCCACATGACGGCATAAGCGAGCCATGACACACTTTTAACTGAACACTCAGTATAGAGAGTCTTTCATAAGTAACGAGTCTATCGACAAATCAACTAATTTGGATAATTTTTTGAAATGATGTTCAACCTCGCGAGAAAGAACTCTTCCCAGTACTGTACAGTCGATTTGGAAACAAACACCCCCTCCCCCGCCACCAGAGGAAGCTACTTATCCATGTGTAATGTGCATTTGATGCCAACTTAAAATTATCTGGAGCATGGCCTTCTGTACGCTAAAGATAATGCACAAGGCCATGCCTATACACATTGTTGTGATCGACTGGAATGATAAAATGCCAAGCAGCTCACCAGAGTCCATGAAGAGTTTATAAGTCGCTTACATTTGTGCATTCAGCATAACGGTAGACAATTTTGAAAATTGTGCGCAATAATTTGCCAACAATTGAAACTCTTTTTACATTTATGTGTTTTAATAAAGGTTTAAGACACTGACCATTCTTTCGTTTAATATAGGGTGCGTCAGAAAGAACGAATGGATTTCACAGGGCAAGAAAATTGTAAGGATTCATCAAATCAAAAATTTATTGTTATCAACAGATTCACCAATATATGCAGTTTACTTATGGTATACAACATCATCCATATAATGTCCTTGGCTTTCGATACAGGCATCGAGGCGTTTTCTGAAGTTCGCCATCACTTTCACAGTCATAGTTGGTGGGATTGCCTCGATTTCTTCACGAATCGCCGTCTTCAGTTCGTCCAGTGTATGTGGTTACTTGTGCCTTCAAATGGTCCCAAAGAAAGAACTCGCAGGGCGCGAGATCTTACCGTAACCTCGGACAATCTCAGTGCAATAGCATGTTTACGGGCTGATCGTTGAGGTGGCCGGACAACCTACTGTCTGTTTCCACATTTGCAGGTGTACACGCGCTCCGTGGTCGTCCAGGTGATTTCTTCTTTAATGTTGAACCTGTGGTACGAAATGAAGCCACCCACCGCAAAATTGTATTCCGAGTTGGAATCCTATCCTAGCGTGACGTCCGATGTCGAAATGAGTCCTGAGTGGCGATCACAGACTCTTCATTTTTAAAAAATGTCTCTGCGATGAAAGCACGTTGTACACCAGACCAACACCATGTTCTCAACTGAAACTGCATTCTCTCGCTGACCCAACAGTCGTGGTCCCCCTCACTATATCCCTCCCCTCGCTGCGTATCGATAGTTTGAAATCCATCCGTTCTTTCTGACGCACCCTGTAGCACCGGGAAGGGTTATTTTTCGTAAGGATGAACATCATTTCAAAAAGTTATTCAAAATAGTTAATTTTTCGATAGACTCGTTACTTATGAAAGATCCTGTATAATAGGAGGAGAAAGGGTAGGTCAAACATGAGGTGGATGGATGGTGTAGCTGAAGTGAAGATCGTATGGGAGCGAGAGTCTGGACAAATATAATGGACGACAGAGTAAGGTAGAAGGCCGTTGTTAAATATGCCAAAACCCACTCTGGGTTGTAGTGCCAAACGATGATGATACTTGTAATTCTGTGATTTTGAAAGATTGATTTCGTGATTTTCTAAGAAATATAATAAAATTATACATACTTACTTACTTTCTGGCTTTTAAGCAACCCGGAGGTTCATTGCCGCCCTCACATAAGCCCGCGATTGGTCCCTATCCTGAGAAAAATTAATCCATTCTCTATCATCATATCCCACCTCCCTCAAATCCATTTTAATATTATCTTCCCATCTACATCTCGGCCTCCCTAAAGTCTTTCTCCCTCCGGCCTCCCAACTAACACTCTATATGCATTTCTGGATTCGCCCATACGTGCTACATGCCCTGCCCATCTCAAACGTCTGGATTTAATGTTCCTAATTATGTCAGGTGAAGAATACAATGCGTGCAGTTCTGTGTTGTGTAACTTTCTCCATTCTCCTGTAACTTCATCCCTCTTAGCCCCAAATATTTTTCTAAGAATCTTATTCTCAAACATCCGTAGTCTCTGTTCCTCTCTCAAAGTGAGAGTCCAAGTTTCACAACCATACAGAACAACCGGTAATATAACTGTTTTTATAAATTCTAACTTTCAGATTTTTCGACAGCAGACTGGATGATAAAAGTTTCTCAACCGACTAATAACAGGCATTTCCCATATTTATTCTGTGTTTAATTTCCTCCCGAGTATCATTTATATTTGTTACTGTTGCTCCCAAATATTTGAACTTCTCCACCTCTTTAAAAGATAAATTTCCAATATTTATATTTCCATTTCGTACAATATTCTGGTCACGAGACATAATCATATAATTTGTCTTTTCGGGATTTACTTCCAAACCTATCTCTTTACTTGCTTCAAGTAAAATTCCCATGTTTTCCCTAATCGTTTGTGTATTTTCTCCTAACATATTCACGGCATTATCTCATTTATTCCAGACATATGAGTATAATCCGTAAATCACAAAGTTAGTCATTCAGGCAATCGCTCATTGTCAATCACTCACTCAGACAATCTGATAGTAAGGCATTTATTCAGTTAATAGTTAGTATGTCAATCAACGAATTATTCATTCATACTCAGTGAATTATTCTATCATTCAAGTCACTCAATCATTTACGGACTACGTTAGTCATTCAGTCAGTCATTTTGTATTTCAGTCGTTCCTTAGTCAGTTATTATGCACTCAAATTGCAGAACCATGTAATACGTCCATGGAAATTGATGTCAGCTACAGCTGAATTGGTAATCTATGGCGAATCCTCGGCCTCATCTCGCCAAATACCATCTCGCTATCACCAATCTCATCGACGCTATATAACCTAGTAGTTGATACAGCGTCGTTAAATAAACAACTAAAATAAAATACAGCTGAATGTTGATAAGTTCACATGAAAGTCAACAGAGTTTTGCGCTAGAAATTGTGGCTTTTCAAAGGGTTTTGTTAATGTACCAAGTCATTTTGTACACAGATGGATCGAAGGAGTTAAGAAAGAACATAATTCCACCGAGTCATGTGCAAGCTGAAACGCACGATCAATATCACACTATATTGCTTATAAACCTACTTTCATTACACAATTTCTTCGTATATGTTTCTTGTGTTTCGCAGTGATTCAGTTATTTTATCATGTTGGTAATTACGTTCCGCTTATAATTCATTTTCTTGAATGGATATTGGAAACATACATAACTTATTATATATGAAGAAAGACTTTAGTTTTCAGAACTACATATAGAAGGTCTCTCTCTCCCCCACCTCTCTCTCTCTCTCTCTCCCCCCCCCCCCCAATGCTAAAAGTAAGATATTTGATTCAACTTACAAATTGTAGATACACGTTTATTAATTTTACAAAAATTTACATAAAATATTAGCCTATTCGTATAGACCCATACTGTATATTGGGTGGATCGAAAAAAGGGCCAAATTTTTTTTGTGAAATTCGAAAATATATAGTGCTAAAAAGTTGCACTACTGTCTAATGAACACGCATACAAAACATTTTAGAAATAAAATTATTTTTAGCCGAAGCGCTCTGGGCTTAAACATACTGTACCCATATTATATTATTATGATGTACCGAAGTACATATTATATTTCCGTACAGGAATTCATATGATAAAGGATGGGTAGAACAGAGAAAAATTCTCTCCGGCACCGGGACTCGAATCCGGATTTTCAGCTCTACGTGCTGACGCTTTATCCACTAAGCCAGTTATGTCAATTGATGCCTATAGGCGCAAGGGTTGAGAGCTCAGGAGAGCCTGAGCGCTTTACAGCGGAAAGGAAAGAGACAGACGAAGGCGGTAGTATATGCCACTTAGTCGAGCTATATACAGGGATGGCCAGTACTCATTCAACGGATGAAGGGAACAGAACTTATTAAAACTGTATCCATGTTAATTTTTAGATTTGTCTGAAAAGTATAAGTGTATTAAAGAATGTAAGTTTTAATTTTAATGCTCATTTTTCACAAGTTTGTTTTTTTATTCAACAGGAATATTTTCTCAACTTTTTTTTTTATAGAAAAGTGAAATTTTGAGATACAGGCCTATTTATTTAGTAGCCTTAATCTACAGATACTGAAAGAATGTTTTCGTAAACCTAATATACTGTAAATATGTATTACTGAAGATAGTCTATTACAAATTTTGAAAATATTCGCATGGAAAATGTTTGTAAGGAAATTAATTAACAAAGCAACTAATGTTACATAATAAGGAAAAGATATGTGCACATGTGTTGTAAACATGTCAGCTCTATAGCGTCAGCAAGTTTCGAGAAAATAATTTAATATTCTGATGATAGGAAGTTGCTCACCAATATCACCTTAAAAGCATAATGCGATAAGAGTTTTGTTATGGAATATTAGTTACACTTAGAACATATACAGTACCTAGGTAACTTTGCTTTGTACTATAATATTATTTCGATTAGTTTATTGATTACTTTTATAAGGCTAAAAATACCATCAATATCAATTCCAGCATATAATATCATACTCAATCTCTTTTTTTGGGATATCATTTCTTTATGACTGATGTGTTTCATCCACTTAGTACAGTATAGTTGTACTGCTATGGAATTTATGTGAATATTCCTTCTTAACTCTTTATTATGTTATTAGCTTTTGAAACATAACTGCAATATTAAGAAATTGGTGTTAGTACTTTTGTTTTACAGACAATACAGGTAATATCAAACAGAATGAAACCATATAAAAACCACATAAAATTTCACGTTACGTTTGAAGTTTGTGAACCACTGTTTTCTTAATCCAACAGGCTGCTTATTCCTCCTTCCATACCTAGCGCTTGATGCCCGCGCACGACGTCGAGGTCAGAAAAACGCGCTTGCTTTGACATCACTGCACTAAGCCACACTGGATTTATTTCCGATGCCGGATCGAATCCCCTCAGTTTAAGTTCTACCTCTCAGTTTTCCCTTTACTGGCCTACTTAGTGATTCAAGATGGCGCTCATCCCGTCGGATCCCGGGCACTTAGTCACTCATAATGAGTGCACCTCTGTACACAGTGCGTTGGACATTGTGCCACTGTCACACATTCTGTGACACAATACATGAGAGTAGGCCACCAAAGGGAAAACTGAGAGGTAGAACTTAAGCTGAGGGGATTCAATCCGGCATCGGAACTGGAATCCGGCGTGGCTTAGTGGATTCGTCAGCACGTAGAGGTGAAAACCCGTGTTCGAGCCCCGGTGCCGTAGAGAATTTTTCTCTATTCTATCCATCCTTCATTAGACATATTAATTTTCTCATTTTCCCCTTAAAATCTGCGTATTTATTTGTCAGCTCTCTACTTGTTGCAGACTAAATAATTATAACTTCTTAGGGTAAGGGAAGTATGTAAACGATAAATTTTGTAGTCATCACCAACCCGGAACTCACCACGAGGAGATGACTGCTGCCGAACTCCATCTCACCCACTCATGAAATGGTTGCATATCTACCTAAGTTTGCATATTTATTTCTTAGATCTTCGGAAAAAAGTATTGTGATTTAGTTTATTAATAATCTCTGTACCTTTCATTGAGGTTCTGGTTGATATGTTCATCTGTTATCAGGCAGTACATCTCACTTGACGATATGTGTCAGAGGAAGAACAATTGTTTGTATGCATCTGAAGTCTGATTAGTGTAATATGTAGCTAGTCGGCGATATATGCGATGGAGGAGGGAAAAAGAACTGGCCATACCTTCCTCTTTATGTCCTGGCTTAGTTGCCTCATAAGTGATGACTTATTGATGTCACTTATGAGGTTCAAACCCAGTAGCGGACGGTGGGTTTGAAAGTTGGGGAGGCCGAGACGTGAATCATGAGAATATAAAAATATAAGACCTGTGACGTACCTCATTACCAAGCGCAGAATTTATACATTTTAAGAAACTAAAATTAGGTTTTCCAATTTATGTTTTAGCATTTTAAATCATATGTTTAGAAATTTATATGATTTTACGGGAAAAAAATAAAAATAAACAACATACTGTTAATATATTACAACGACTTGGTAAAGATTGCCACTCTTTGGGACACTTTAAGTCCTAACCTACGAATTAGGTCTTTTAGGTAATATTGAATTTAAGAATGTTACTCTTTGCTACATAAAATGAACAAGAAAAACAATATTTTGAGAGTAACGAGATATCAACAAAAATGATTCGAACCTAAGAATCCGGGGCTTGCTCATTACTATTACATAATCTAAAGTTACAGCAAATTAACTGGACGTTCCTCTTTCTTCGCAAACCGATCAAATAGGTCACAACATACTGAACAACTGCTACTAGAAGAAGCTAGAGACAAATCTGCATTTGTTTCTAAACTCTCGATATATTTTAATACTGTATAAGTAAATACATCTCGTAACACAAAAGAATAAAATAACAGGAAAACCCGCAAACAAGAGAAAATCTAACAACATAAATGAAAACTTTTATGCAGGGAGAGAAAACTAACAACACGTGACTCAATTTTCTAAAACCAAGAAGAGAGAAAGAGAGAGAGCTTCCCAATACAGCCGAAACCGGCCGTGACTATAAGCAGTACAGTTGTCAGCGGTGGGTAGGACGTCTCCAAATCGGCTCCCTTCGCGCGTTCTAGTCAAGTTTAAACACTCTTCTAATCAGCTATCTTATTGGTTGAACTGCTGTTGTCATGGTTACCGGGGAGTAGAGTGATGTAGGCGACTCCTCTCTCCCGCTCTCGCATAGACACAGCAGGCTGCTAGATGTCGACTATACAGGTTACAGCGCTATCTGTTATTTTTCAGTACGAATTATTTGTACTATCTACAGTATAGCGAGCGGGCATCACCAACTGGATGTGGTCAACTTTACGTAACTTACATCCTAGTCGTAATGAATAATAACATTAATATAAAAGGAAAAATGTTCGTCATTTGCTATAACTTGTCTGTGATCTTAATTCAGCTGGAATTATTACTGCCATATTGTGTTCTGGTAAAATATTAGGGGAGGCACGGCCTCCATTGCCTCCGCTGAAAATCCGCCGCTGTTCAAGCCTGTCTTCGGGCAGTTGACTAAGCGACAGTCTTTGGATTTTTTCCTTGTAATTCTAAGTACAGTTATCGGAAGTGTTAAGTTGTGTTTTTTAAGATGTCATAAATTTTCGACTACAGAATACGCCGATATTGTGTATGTTTATGGTTTGTGCGATGGAAGTTCCTTGCGTGCCGTCGCTGAATATGAACGACGCTCTGAACAGAAGGGTACCATATCGAAGAGTACTTACTGTCTATGGGGTTGGATGAAAGACTTGGTATAGCAAAGGAAGATGAAAACGAGAGAGGCGCTAATCGACCGTATTTTGGATGCTGCACGCCGCATAAAGAACAGCCACGTGCAACTCTCCCGAGCGATGAGCGCGATTCACGCCCGAGCGCAATAGTGCACTGAAGCATAAGGAGGTACCTTTGAAAATGTGCGAAAACATCGACCCCGGCATCTAGAATATTAGGTATGTATGCATACGTGAATATAAACTTTAAATTTGTCCGTTATCTGTCTCTAAATGCGAGTTAATACAATGGAATCCCAGAAGTTTTCGTGAAATCAAAGAGCCATATCTTCGTAACCGTTCGAAAACGGACCCATATTCATATGGACTTTTTGACTCAGAATGACTTCAGAATTCACATCCTAAATTTTTTTACCTTTCCTCGTGAATCACCCTGTATTTTAACCTGTCACTTGACGGCGTTTTATCAACTACGAAGTTATATAGCGTCAGTGAAATAAAATTGGTGATAGAGCAATGGAATTTGGCGATGAGTCCGACAATTCGCCATGGCATTACCTGGCATTCGTTTTATAGTTTAGGAAAACCTCTGAAAAACCTAACCAGGTAATCAGACCACGTGAGATTCGAACCTCGTCTGAACATTGTCTTGAATGAGTAGGGAAAAGCGCGACCGTTCGAGCTACACCGTAGAATATGAGCTCTCTCTAGTAGTCTTTAAGTGAACAATGCATTGATTCAGCATACTGTATGTGGAAATTGAGGTTACTGACCTAGGTTAATATTGAATGCCGAGGAAATGCTATTAGCTACGTACGGCATATTGTCTGGCTGCGAGAGGTCGATATTTATCTCTGCCTAATGTTAGTTTAATCGATATGAAATAGACTTCGGTTTATTGACCGACGGGCTACTACTGTAATATTTATTCCTGCATTTCATGTGACTTATTTGATGTCATTTACACATTTTCATCAAGAGTAATAATTGAGGTCATTTTCGTCTGTAGTTTTACATAACAAAACATATTTCTCTTTCGCACAGAATATTAAATGTTTCTAAAGAGTGGTTACATACCATGTTTAGAGATTTGCGGACACTGGCATAGATTTCATTATAAGCTCCTCATGGGTTAGTGTTGGCTAGCATGGCGTTGCAACCTCTTTATTCCAGGGAAAATAATCTTGACTAATCTATACTAATAATAAATCTGTAGCCGAAATTTTTCTGGTAATTTTCGATTTTCCAAAAATAATTGGTCCTAACATATATAATTAACCAACCTGAAACCGAAAATCGCTTTTTTGAAATTTTTGTTTGTATGTCTGTCTGTCTGTCTGTATGTATGTATGTTTTTTACCTTTTCACGCGATAATGGCTGAACCGATTTATATGAAAATTGGAATATAAATTAAGTTCGTTGTAACTTAGATTATAGGCTATATGGCATTCAAAATACGTTATTTAAAAGGGGGGTTATAAGGGGGCCTGAATTAAATAAATCGAAATATCTCGCTTATTATTGATTTTTGTGAAATATGTTACACAACAGAAGTTTCTTTAAAAATGATTTCCGATAAGTTTTATTCTCTGAAAAATTTTGATAGGACTGATATTTAATGAGATAAATGAGTTTTAAAATTAAAATAACTGCCATCTAAGGCGGTGTATTAAAATAAAAAACAAATGACTTCGTCTATAAGGGGCCTTGGACACAACAATCGAAAGCTATGAAACATAGCCTACAGAGAATGTTTCTGTGTTTGTATGAAGTAATATCAGAAGCTAAATTAACCGATTTGTATAATTAATTATTATTATTTCATCATTGGAAAGTGTAGTTTCTCTGGATGGACATAATGCTATAATGTTATTACAGTAACTTGTGAGTGAATTGAGGACAGGTAAGATTAAAATAGCTTCTTATGCACAGAAAACTTGATAGGTTATTCTGTACATTCATTTCCTGTATTTCTTATAATAATGTTTATGAACATATTCATTTTTATCTCAGAGAATTAACGAACAACGAGAGTGTATTGATTTAGTATGCAGTAATAGTACGTTAGCTTAGCAATCCATTATTTTATAATTCAAATTTTAACTATGCTCAATTGAATCGTGTTAAAATACATAAAATACATATGCAATAAATGCAATGCAAAAAATTTGATGAGCCAAGCAGATTATGTTGCGCTGTTGTAAAAGTTGTTCCTCCTGAGATTCAAGAGCTCGCACAACAAATTAAAAACTTTCTAATTCGAGTACATCCATTATCAACACACTTTTTCATAATATAATATAATATAATATAATATAATATAATATAATATAATATAATATAATATAAACATAATAATAAATCTGTAGCCAAAATTTTTCTGTTAATTTTCGCTTTTCCAAAAATAATTGGTAATAACAATTAAGAAACATGTTAAAGGAATTGTCATTGCACCAAATGAGTGGTCTCTGGATCAAAATGATCGCATTTTAATATTTTAAATACAGTTTAAATTAAGTAACATATTAAACGATTTATCCTTCTATCAAACACGAATGTTCCCTGGATCAAATGTCCTATTTTAATTATGTAATTACTTTATATTTATTTCTAACGGGTGCAGCGGAGCGCACGGGTACGGCTAGTGATTAATGAGATTATGAAATTGAAAAAACAAAAGTGGTAGGCCTATGTGTAGAAAGTGTTATTATGGTAAATTTTTAGCTCTTTTTGGAAGATTCCTAGAGTTATTTTTATACTGTAACTATGCACGAAAATTACATTTCGGAAGTTCTATCCATCACAGAAAGTGTCATTACAGAAACTGCATTACTATCCGGAAAGTTTTTCTTTCAATTGTTTACATTGTCGCCATTACCACCTCGAAATATAAAGTTCCTCGGATGTTTGTTCAGGTTCAGAATTAAATAAATAACTTTGTAAGTTTAAATCGATCTGTTCTGCATATGGAACTACATCTCCGAACATCTCAATTAAAGACATACAGATAGAAAATATAATCTACCTTTGTCATTGACCCATGTAGCAAATGCTCTCCTCGCTTCCTCAATGTAAAAGTATAACTAACCTTAAAACGTCGTAATTTACATATATATTTTTACTTACGAATAGGTATATTGTTCTGTCTTAAAAGGGGAGCTACACCATTGGCCTGCACAAATTTAGTGAAATTATTTTTTTAATATCTTAGCTACGATAAAGCTAAGTGAATAAAATTTTGTATGTTTAATATACAGTAGTGGCAAAAAAAAAAAAAAAAAAAAAAAAAACGGACCGGATACAAAAGAATCCTGTGCTGTGTATTGTGTCAAACTGTGGTAATTTCGATATGGATAGTGAAGCCAGAAGTATGTACTGCTATTTAATGTAAAAATATGCAGTTATCTTCTTTGTCGAATAGAGGTAGAAATGTTGTTGTTTTCTAATGCCAGGCGTTTGACAATAAAGTCATTTGACCTCTTGCACTCCAATATTTTTCAAAGATATTATCATGGTCAGCCATTGAAGCACAGATTTTGAGGTGTTCCGAATCCATTTCTTGGTTTGAGTTGCACAATGGATAGTTAGGGGACTGATATATTCCAATTCTATGCAGGTGTTTGGCCAAACAATCATGGCCTGTTGCCAATCTAAATGCAGCTACAGACGATTTTCGTGGTAAATCGGGAATTAACTGTGGATTATGATGCAGAGAGTTCCATTTTTTCCCTTGAGATTGTTTTATCAAATTTTGTTTGTTGAAGTCTAAGTAGGTAGATTTAATAAATCTTTTCACAGAGTAATACGTAGATTTAGTAACAGGTCTGTAAGTAGCAGTGCTGCCCTTCTTTGCTAAAGCATCCGCATTCTCGTTTCCCAGGATTCCACAATGGGATGGTATCCATTGGAATACAATTCTTTTATTGAGTGATATTAATTGAGAGAGCATTTTAGTTATTTCTGCTGTTTGAGATGAATGTGTGTGTTTAGAGACTATTGATAGAATAGCTGCTTTGGAGTCTGACAATATAACTGCATTCTTAAATTTATTGATGTGAAATAGAAGATTCCTGAGACTTTCACTTATTGCAACGATTTCTCCATCAAAACTTGTTGTTCTATATCCAAGAGATCTATAAAGTGAGAAGAGACAGCACGTAACACCTGCACCGGCACCTTATTCTCTGGAGATCAAGGATCTGTCGGTGTATAAATGAAGCCAGTTTTGTGGAGGGTACCTAATATTAATTGTCTCTAAAGACAATTGTTTCATTATTTCAGTAGAGGTAGAAATGTAATATTGATGCCAGATGAAAATAAAACTCTCAAAGTTTTTTCGTCTGTAAGTTTGACGCACTTAAGGAAACAAAAGACGGCAAGAATCGAATGAATGCAATAAATTTCATTGTTACAATTAATTATACAAGATGGATGTGTTTTGTGACTAGCAAAATTTGAATCTGTGACTCTGAAATCAGCTACAAGGGTCGGTCAGGTTTTTTTGCCACTACTGTAAGCTATTGTATTTTCTTTCGTAAAATAAAAAGTAAAATAAAGTCTACTATCACTACAAGGAACAGTTCAATTGCTCGATGATACACGCTAGTATCCTCAAGGTGACTTACGCACTATCTTAACACGCCATGTCCTTGTCCGTGATGCAGTGTTGGCTTTTGCGGTCACCAATCGCGTGTTTCACGTGTTTATTGTGTTTGTGATGGGCTGCTATGTTACTTACAGAGGCAGGATATGTATACCATGAGGTTATAACTCATTCATGTACACTATAGTTTAGTGACGGCCATTTTGTTAACAAGGTCACCCGACCATTTTATCGACTTCTCAAAAAAAAAAAAAAGGACAAAAAAAGAACAATAGCTCGAAACTCAGTAACAAAAAGAAAGCGTGCAAACTGTATAATAGATCTTGATGTGGAAAGGGGGCGTCAGTAAGTCCTTTTATGCAAATATCGATCTGCGGAAGTTTAGCGCAAGAAAGCAGAGATTCTGACATTCATTATGAGGGAACCTCTCAACATAGGCCACAAATAACGTGAGTCTTAGCGTCTTCGTTTAAGACATCACGCCTAGAACACACGTTACTGAATGCACGTTGGTTCGAGTCTTCATGAGATACTGGTAGGAATTTTCTCATGAAATTTCGGCCAGTGTATAGGACCGGTGCCCAAACAGCATCATGATGAATTTGGAGAGTGAATTCGGTTACGAAAACAAGCTATAACAGCTGGTTGGATGATCGTTCACCTCTCCTGAGACATGTGGACGTGAGGCTAGCATTCCGCTGGTCGGCCTTGGTTCTTCATGGACTGTCGCGCCACGGATTAAGGAGAATTTAATAAGATAAAAAAACTGTGACAAGTTAAGAAATTCTTAGGAAGACATATACAGACTTGTGTATAATTCTCGCCAGTGTAATTGTCTACTTATTCTAATATAAACAGAAGACTTCGTATTTTTTTTCGCAGGAATGAGCACTGGTTGGACCTCGTCAAGACTAATCAATTGAACTATGGTAGAAGGAGAGAATTCCGAAGGGGAACAAGGTCATATTACAGGGGTGTAATCGTGCCAGAGCGGGCCAGGGCGCCACCCCGGTACTTTTTTCTGCAAACTGGGAATGCCCTGCTTTTTTATTTTTACTTCTTAACATAATAATTGTTTTAATTGCTTCTTACTCAACTTTGTATTTTGTAAGAACGGATTAAGTAGTAAATTGCAGTGGCATTACTAATAATAATAATAATAATAATAATAATAATAATAATAATAATAATAATAATAATAATAATTATAATAATATCACATTATTATAGGCTAATAATAACAGTAATACTTACTTACTTACAAATGGCTTTTAAGGAACCCGAAGGTTCATTGCCGCCCTCACATAAGCCCGCCAGCGGTCCCTATCCTGTGCAAGATTAATCCAGTCTCTATCATCATACCCCACCTCCCTCAAATCCATTTTAATATTATCCTCACATCTACGTCTCGGCCTCCCTAAAGGTCTTTTTCCCTCCGGCCTCCCAACTAACACTCTATATGCATTTCTGGATTCGCCCATACGTGCTACATGCCCTGCCCATCTCAAACGTCTGGATTTAATGTTCTTAATTATGTCAGGTGAAGAATACAATGCGTGCAGTTCTGTGTTGTGTAACTTTTTCCATTCTCCTGTAACTTCATCCCGCTTAGCCCCAAATATTTTCCTAAGCACCTTATTCTCAAACACCCTGAACCTATGTTCCTCTCTCAGAGTGAGAGTCCAAGTTTCACAACCATACAGAAGAACCGGTAATATAACTGTTTTATAAATTCTAACTTTAAGATTTTTCGACAGCAGACTGGATGATAAGAGCTTCTCAACCGAATAATAACACGCATTTCCCATATTTATTCTGCGTTTAATTTCCTCCCGAGTGTCATTTATATTTGTTACTGTTGCTCCAAGATATTTGAATTTTTCCACCTCTTCGAAGGATAAATCTCCAATTTTTATATTTCCATTTCGTACAATATTCTGGTCACGAGACATAATCATATACTTTGTCTTTTCGGGATTTACTTCCAAACCGATCGCTCTACTTGCTTCAAGTAAAATTTCCGTGTTTTCCCTAATCGTTTGTGTATTTTCTCCTAACATATTCACGTCATCCGCATAGACAAGAAGCTGATGTAACCCGTTCAATTCCAAACCCTGCCTGTTATCCTGAACTTTCCTAATGGCATATTCTAGAGCGAAGTTAAAAAGTAAAGGTGATAGTGCATCTCCCTGCTTTAGCCCGCAGTGAATTGGAAAAGCATCAGATAGAAACTGACCTATACGGACTCTGCTGTATGTTTCACTGAGACACATAACAGTAATAATAATAATAATAATAATAATAATAATAATAATAATATCACTTTATTATTATAGGCTAATAATAACTATAATATGAATTGTAATAATAATAATAATAATAATAATAATAATAATAATAATAATAGGCATAATAATAATAATAATAATAATAATAATACTAATAATAATAATAATAATCAGGGTACGAATTAAGATTTCTAATGAGAGGGGATAGAATCCTAGATAGAGATTATTATTATTATTATTATTATTATTATTATTATTATTATTATTATTATTATTATCTCTAATACAAATTCTCTTTCAAAATGTTTCAAAAACATTAAACCATTGTGTTAATATTATAAATATTATATGAGGGGCTCACTACCAGACTGGACCAAGTCCACCAGTGAACAGTTTGTGGATTAATACAATCTCGGATGAAGAAAACTTAGATTTATTCATTGCCGTAACAAACCAAGTCCGTAACTCATTTGTTACTCCACAGAGGGCAGCATTTCCTATGGAAGGTGAAGGTTGCTAAGCCTGAGCCAGGAACTTTAAGACTCAATATCTCAGAACTATTCCAGATGGACTTGGTCCACTCTGGTTGTGAACCCCTCATATATCAATGTAAGAACAATAGTTTTAAAAATTATAAATAATATTTCGGAATTAAATATAAATTAGACCCGTATTATGTGATAAAGAAACCTCAAATACTGTACTATTATTCCCCTACAATAGTCCCTACAAAATCAATACACAGTAATTACATCCGTAAATATATGCATACATAAAATGTTTATGATAGGTTTGGAAACATTAAAAAATGTCTTGAGTGTAGATTTAATAAAGAATATGAACTGCGTTTCTCGTGTTAAACTGTTCAGTATATCTTGCTCTTATCTATTTCAAACAGTTCCGTAAAACAATTTAAATTTCTAAAAAAAATTCAACTAATTGTGACAGACTTCTAAAAAGTGGACTCAAGAAAATTTTACAAACTCCAATAGACATTCTCGATATTATACTCCATTCTAGGATTCTTTTGTGTGTTATGGGAAGCAAGGTTACAACACATTTAATATAAGTACGCAATGTTCTTTAAAAAAATGATAACAGCTATGTGAATTGACTTAAGAACCTTCAAGAAGAAAGTTTAATCTGTATGAGAAGTCTTGGTATTCAACCAGAGACACAAAACACTATAATCCCAATAGTCCTTCGCTTGACGCAAGGGAAGTCCAACGCCAATAAAATTACAGAATCAACTTCCTCATGAAGGAAAATAAATAATTGATTAAATGGCGATCTTACTCGTATTAATTATGTAAGGATGTGTGGCTTACAGCTGTTTCGGTGTTACTTGACACCATCCTCAAAGCCTACTAGATCTCGGTGCTATCTCAACTTTGCTGCCTGTTGTGTAGGTGCGTTCGTGTGATGAAGAGTTGTGTCAAATAGTGTGTGTGTTCTGAAATTGATCTGTGTGTTGAGAATTTGATTAGGGTTTTTTTTTAGTGTGTTTGTATATTTCATATTGTTCTAGTGTGTTGAGTCAACAACACTACAATGAAGAAGTGAACACAATCAAATACATAGCAAAAGGAAATGATTACAATCCAAACCTAATAGACAACATCATAAGGAAGACAAAACAAAAACTCAAGAAACACAAAAACACAATACAAACACAAGAACACAAGAAATACATCACACTAACATACGAAAACAAAAACACACACAAGATCGCATCCTCATTCAGAAAACAGAAATACAACATAGCATACAGAACAGAAAACACACTGCAAAGATATCTCAACACACAAACAACACAAACTAATAAATACAACCACACAGGCGTATACAAACTCACATGCAATAGTTGCGAAAGTTTCTACATTGGACAGACAGGCAGATCATTCCAAACTCGATACAAAGAACACATTGAAGCAATAACCAGAGGACACAATACATCTACATATGCCGAACACATAACTAATGCTAACCACACATACAATAACATAAATACAGACATGGAAATCCTACACATACAACCCAAAAACCAAAAACTCAACACACTAAAACAATATGAAATATACAGACACACTAAAACACACCCCAATCAAATTCTCAACACACAGATCAATTTCAGAACACACACACTATTTGACACAACTCTTCATCACACGAACGCACCCACACAACAGGCAGCGAAGTTGAGATAGCGCCGAGATCTAGTAGGCTCTGAGGATGGTGTCAAGTAACACCGAAACAGCTGTAAGCCACACATGCTTACATAATTAACACGAGTAAGATCACCATTTAATCAATTATTTATATTCAAGTGTTAAAAGTAGTATACGAAAGATTCAACAAGGAAAATGTTCGCCCTTTATGTAAACGCCAGAAAATAAATGGATCCATGATCATCGTGGCTTGTCATACACAAACTGGAGACAAGATGCAAAAATGACAGTAAATGTGTGCTTGATACTGGTATATTCCCTATTGGTAGGTCTCAGGACAGTACCCTCTGTAGCTGTTGTTGCAGAGAGTACGAAAACCTTTCACAATTGCTGGAATTCTGTCCAAATAGGGAGGGCCTTCGAAATAGTAGACATTTCAAGGCATAGTGGCTCAAGCTATGAGAGATTGTGGCTACATTGATTTTGATAAGGTCTCTGGTTTGGCCACTGATGGTAGTAGTAGACATAGGCGGAGTTATGGGGAGGCACTGCCCTCCCCCGAACTTGTCTGAAATATTTTTTCTCTATTAACTTAGAAAATATTGAATTCAAAAGATTTTTCTTGCTTTCATTTATGATTAAGTTTCTGTGCTTACAATAATGAATTACCCTAATGTCTTCAGATCACATGTCTGGACTATAATATTAATTCATTTTAAATTTATGAATGTGTAAGAATTTCTAAACCTCATTTGGGGAATAGAAGCACTGTAATGTTTCTTTTGTAACGGCCTGTACTCGTGTGTTACAAGTCTGCAGGTGTTCAGGTCGCCACTTGGAGAAATATGAATAACATACTGCACAACAATGCAGAAAAAAGAAACAGTAATCCTGGTATAATGTGTAAAATTAATGACGAGAGATTAAGTAAAATAATTAGAATTTACATTTCATATGATATCTTCAGGAAGGTAAGCTTCATATAAGAAAGTTTCTGTTAGCACTGTTACGTAGTTTTACTGATGTGTGCATGTGTTTCTGTACGAGAGACAAAAAGAGGGAGATTGTTTTAAGTTATGCCATACCCTATTATAATTTGTAGTAGACCTGCAGTTGAAGACCTATACAAATCAGTCTGAAACATCGCGGATATGGATGTAACACTGTAAGAAATATACCCCCCAAAAATATCTTTATTAAATGATATTCCGATATACTATACCACGGTCAAGCTATAATGGGACGAGAAGATAAATAATGTCCCCCATAATCTTGTTACATCAGGATTCTGTTGTTTTGCTTTGTCCCCCCTCCCTATGGTACTAGATCACCAATATCATTGCATTCAGACCATCTGAGAAACACGGATTAATACTGGATCCTACTGCCTGCTTTTAATCTAACGAAGGACAGCCAGAGGAGCTAGACTTCGAGAAAACGAGCGTATATGAGTCTACTGTCATGTACTATTAATATTTATTAGACAGTATAAACATTGTTGGTATAATAGCTGGGGCACGGATAACTATACTCAAATTTTTATGTAGTTTTTGACTTCACAAGATATACAGATGTCATATATATTTTCATTAATAGTCTTCTGCCCAAGAGGAGGTTTTTCACTGCAAACCCAGCATTCTCCAATCTTTCCTATTTACCGCCTTTCTCTTAGTCCCTGCATATGATCCACGTATCTTAATGTGTGTATCATCTGATCTGTACAGTATATATATATATATATATATATATATATATATATATATATATATATATACTGTATATATGCGGAAGAGAGAACGTAATGCTGAGTAATAGCACAGTCTAGTATATACAGTCACGAAGCTCAATATGTAGTAAATATGCATCCATAGATAGTTGCTAACCACCAGGATCGCTAATATCGCCTCATTACAGACAATGCGAAATAGTACCATCACAGTCTATTGTTTCTAGCACCCTCACAACTCAAGCTTCGTGATTGTATATACTAGACTGTGGTAATAGATTTGAGATACGTGAATAATAAATTATAGTACCGGTAAGTATTCAAAATAAGTTAAATATTTGATTGGAACTAAATATGGACTAAAATTAAAATATACAAAAATTAAGCATATTATAATCATACTACCGTACTAAATTTCAATGACACATCTTCTGTCGGTCAACATGTTATCCTCTTATTTATGTATTACAATTATTATGCCTATTGTACTGTTTATGTATTACCTTTGATGCTAATATTATACATATCCTAATTGTACCAGTACGTAAATGCGATTCAATTGCAACACACTGGAAGAGAAGACATTTCAATACAGTATATAACTTTCAAATATCAAATTAATCTAATATAATATTTAAAATCATTACTAAAATCTCATGCAAATATGGTGACTATAGGTGGCAGCAAAACATTATTATGCTTTTACACGATTGAGAAAAATTATTGTAAAATTCAGATATTTAAATTTGTGGCTATTAAGAATAAAACAAACGTTAAAATGAGAGACAGTAGAACATTGCATTGATTTACCAAGATTTTCAGAAATGTTAGAATGATAGATTTCTAGAATAGGGATTGTCACATAAATGAAGTTACGTAAATACTGAATTTTTTTCTAATTAAGTGTAGTTATATGAACATAATTTTTAATACAAAAAATTAAAATGTCAAAATAACAAGAAAAGAATGAAACAAATTTTAAGCTAGGTACTAGCATCTGCAGTGATTTCAGATATTCTTCTAATGATATTAAGATAATGACATCCTATATTGTAACTTCAATATCTGAGCCATGTGAACAACAAATTCATTAATGTACACTGTCTTTATTAATTGTTAATAATATCTGTACTGTAATAATATTGTATTAATCCAATATGGACATACTTTTAACGCAAACACTCATAGTCACCATTGTTAATAATATATTTATGTAAGGATATGCCAGCTATAAAATAAAGCAATGTTAAATTAAATTACAATTTCTTGCACAATTCTACATTGTAATATTTCTTTCAACTAAAACAGAAAGCAATATGAAAGTGCAGTCCCAGTGTAAATACTGTATGTATAAAGATAGTACATCTGCTTAATTACTGTTACATTCACGTGAAAGAGAGAAGTAGAGAGATAGCTGTGTGTTGTAACTTGGAAAGAACTTCAATACGAATTATGAAATATAAAAATCAATCTACAGACCCAGAAACGGTAATTTATAGTTTTATTAGGTACCGGTATATTAAGAGCCAATGTCAGGAAGAGTAGCAAATGCGGAGTAATATTGTATAATACAAGAGGAAAGAAGAAAAAATTGTTGTATTATAGAAAGCTTTCTACTAATTGTCATAAATATACGAGTTACTGGTAGACCTGCTTGAAATAACTTTAACTTATATTGGTAATATTGCTTAGTGTGAAATATTATAAAATGGTTGATTATATACATACATGGCACCAGTATGTTGAATAAAATGGCTACTGCAACTCTCTAACGGAAAATTTCAAGGTTAAATTTTAAACTACCATAAACTGGGGTTACTTTGAACACAGAGGAAACTTTGAACATTTTTTTCAGAAAATCATATTTAGGTTTCTATACTGTTTTCGCTGTAAGAAAAATCCTAATGTAAACATAAGCACGTTGCTGTCATACCCATGATTGGCTACCAGTCGAAACACTCACATGACGCAGGAAAATATAGTTCGTATTTGGAAACCACAATCTTGTATTATTTGAAAATAAAAAATTGAATTCTAGTTGTTAAATACGATGAAACATTTAACGTCACTCATATGTACAACGCTATGTAAAAGAAAAGCTACTTTTATATTTTGTTATGTACTACGAACGCGGATGAATACCAACAATAATACCGAGGTAGTCTGTTCTTGTAACAAGCTGGCGTCACTTGAGATCGTAGTTGTTAACGTAAGCACATGGTACTGAAGTATGGCTTCTGCATCCTCAACTGTCCTTTGTGAAGATATAAGATTTAAATAAGTTTAATTACAGTAATTATAAAATAAATGTTTCCTAAGCAAACGAATGCATAGTAGTGAGGTTAGGTCTACTTGACGAGTAATGGGAAATGTTTAACATGGAACAGAATGTACAACAGTAGGCGGGAACACGTACTGAGAATCTATGGCGCCAAACAGTGGCCAATGAAGCCTCACTTCAGTCACGTGCTACTGTTTATATTAGGATTTTTCTTACAGCGAAAAGTTTATACATGCTGCACTTATTATAGATGAAGGCAAATTATTATAAAATCATTCTCATACCAAATTTACCTCCATCTGTAACAAGAGCAGCATGTAGAAACCTAAATATGATTTTCTGAAAAAAATGTTCAAAGTTTCCTCTGTGTTCAAAGTAACCCCACTTTACAGTATCTGTATGGAAACGAATATTAAAATGGATTTGAGGGAAGTGGGATATGATGATAGAGACTGGATTAATCTTGCACAGGATGGCGGGCTTATGTGAGGGTGGCAATGAACCTGCGGGTTCCTTAAAAGCCATATGTAAGTAAATATGAACATGAATAGGTGTCCTGCCTAATAAACACATTTATACCTCTACAGGCCTATCTCTATGAAAACGAAATAAAATTTGGAGCTTCCTTACTGTATAAGTTTCGCTTACAACACACTGCGCATGTGCAGTAAACAAGAGCCCCTGTATATATGCTACTTGTGGACAGTCGTGTGAAATTGTTGCCTACATACAGGTGGACTCCCATCAAGACTCACTCCAAATTTTATTCCGTATCTGTACCCTTTATGGAGACTGATATTTTTCTTTAAAAACGAGATGTTTGTTCAGTATAGTTTCTATGTCGACCAATTGAATTTATGAATGAAGGAATTTACAATAATTATTATGTTAATTAAGATGTTCTAGAAATCCAATTGACTTGAAACAAAAATACGAATCGTTTATTCTGACTGTATATGAAACAAAATGGTGTGAGGTAAACCATTTTTATAATAAACTACTGTAATTCGAATAACGTAACTTCTTTGCATTAATATTGAAACTGGTACAGAATGCACAATTTTGTACTGTGTACCGGTATATATGTTTATTTAAGAATGCAATTAAAAATTTTGTAGTCTGATGAATATCTGTAATGTTTTACACCTTCATATTCAACTAGACGATTTTTCTATTTGTATATTTAATTATAAAAAAAAATCCTAGTTGTCTGCGATAGTGTAAATGGCTGTTTCTGTAGAAATCTATGGAAACTCCAATTTTATTTAATTAGAAGAACGGTAATTTACTATTTTCCACTGCAATTTTTACAAGGATATTTTCTTTTCAGTTACGCAAAATACTGTAGTGAAGACAATACTGGGGTGTAGAAAATTATAAATTTCATTGGTGCATTTCTATCTAGCATTCCAGTTTCTCTACGCATTCCACAGCATGCCAGTGATTTTTGCTAAGACATGCTCTAAAAAAACTCACCAATGAGCTGATCTTAGCAGAGTGTAACCGTCTCTTTTCATATAACATCAAGTAATCCAACGATAAATGTCAGGAGGGCATGCAGACCAGAGATGGATCTCTGTATCGTTCCTGAAGCCTCAAGACTTTGAACATTTATGCAGAACAAAGCTGGAAAATGAGGTGTCCCTAATATCATGGCAACATTTGTATATACGTTAAAGAATTATATATGGTAATAATTGCTGAGTATAGGAAGGGATTTCAGATAATGTAAAAAATTCCGTCTTGTATTCAACGTTTCACAATATTATGTCTTCAGTTTTTATGAAAGCTTTAATAACATTTATTGAATAATTTTGTCACATTAATTTATGAAAGAAGGGGACTGAAAAATAAATGTTGACGAATTTCCAACTAAATGCCTATAATTCACATTCACCAAATCAGATAATCGAAATGAACATACTTTTTTTTTGCATTTTTATCTGTGGATTAAACTGATATGAACAAATTTTTAATGGTTTGATGTGTTATATAGTGTTTTCAATAGACAGGTTTCTTTAATAAATTTAAAGGACTCGAGTATTCAACTATTGTAATAGGTTATTTTTTTGATAAATTTAGAATGGTTAAATTAAAATTCCACTAGATTTAAAGAACTAACCCAATATTTTGAATAATAATAATAATAATAATAATAATAATAATAATAATAATAATAATAATAATAATAATAATGTTGAAAATTGTAAAAAAGAATAGGCTACTGCATATTGCAAGAAGATCGATACTGATATTATGAGAAGATATTTCCTATTTCACAAGGTCATAGTTATGTTTTAAAAATTTATCAGACAGAAAGCGCAAACCTTTTTCATAAGTGTCCTCTGAGAATAAAGATACGTCAGATCTAAATAATTATAATAAAAGGCACCCCACAATGTAACACTATATCATGTATGTTTTGTGTATCGTAGTAGGCTATGATTTCTATGTCCACTGCTCATTGTCTCTAGAAATATTTTATCAATAGAAAGAAACATTATACTGTTAATACTACTACTGGTATTAATGACTGTCTGGACCTAAGCTTCGCAATGGTTTTGAGTTTAAGAGAAACATTTAGGTATACATTTATTAATTTTAGAAATATTAATAAATCATTTACTAGTAACTAGTTTAAAAGAGGAAATTTAATTTCTTCTCTATGAAATTAAGTTACAGACAGATTTACGAATCACATTCTGGCAACCCTAACCCATTATCTCCTGGCTTGGTTGCCTCATGAGTGATGCCTTATTGGTGTAACTTGCGAGGTTCAGACCTGTCTTCGACAAGTGACTAAACAAAAATGTAACTCCTCTTGTGCATCCAAAATTATTTCCCAAGATGTTGAATCAATACAAATACTTTACGTTTCGAACAAGAAGTATTGTATATTTCAAAGAAAAATCAGAGATACACTTTTTCAATAAATAATTCAATAATACTTCTCAATCTAATTTATTACATTCTAGAACAATGGCTATTTGAGATTTTCCTGACTCACTTTTAGTTTTATTTAATGTAATGAGATGTTATTTAACACCAGTGAAATGATGCAGTGTTGACGAATTATCAAACAGGAAAGGAAGGGAAAAAGTAAAATTCTGTACTTCGAATAACAAGATAAATAAAGAGTGACGTGACAATTATTTAGAGACCACATTTTAATTAACTTTCACGGAGGGTATTACATGTTTAATGAATAATTTTGTATTTTTCATTTATTTTATTTTATTTCCATTTTATTATACATCCTGAATTAACAATGACCAATTTAAAACACAATTAAAATCTCAGTTTAAATATTTAATTAGGGTTGTATGGATTGGAATACTTCTGTCATAAGTTTTAAACTAAGACAAACTCATTTTTAAGGTTTGCTATTTATAATTATTTATTTAATTAGTTAGACACTTAGACAAATTAGTAGTTAATTTATTTATGTGCTGGTACTGGATTAATTAATTACATTTGTATTAGTATTAGAAACCGTTGTAGAACATTTAATTATATAATTATTATACAGATAAGGAATTTATTTTTGTTTATAAGATATAAAAAAATTTAATTAATTATAAATATTGCAGTTCATGAATATTTGTGTATTATAATTTAATTAAAATATTTATTATGAATCCAAACAACCCTATTTACAGTTAAAATTCATAAATATAGGATTTATCTATTTGTAAAATAATATCATGACGGGATAAAAGGAAGTTGGTTTTTAAAAACACACACATTCATTTATTAACAAGAATATTCTTTTCATCCCCATTAAAATGTGTGAGAGTATTAATTATAAATAATTATTTTATTAATAAAATAAAAAGGTGTGTTTAATCTGAGATCAACGTTAAAAAATTTAATATCTCCAATCACTTTTTATAAAGTGAAATCTTATAGCTGTCTGAATCCAAGACAGTACCATAAATTTGTTAATTAAATTTTGTGTAATAACTTCGAAAAAGTGTATGATTAAAGTAATAATTGTTATTCGAAACTATTTCGATTCATTTCAATATTTGAATCAATTTGAAAGTAAAATAGGAACTGAAATACTATTGAGTTATTTAAAATAGCTTCACTGTGCTAATATTTAATTTGTTACTAATTAACTTTATAACTTCTTTATTGTGTTAACATTAGAAAATTACCTGGCTGACTAGTTTTGAAGTGGTATTCTTCATTGTCCAAAGGTTTCAGACAATGAAGAATACTACTTAGAAACTAGTCATCCAAGTAATTTTCTAATGTCAACACAGTAAAGAAGTTATAAAGTTAATCAGTGATTATGTAAGTGTTACAACAATGAAGAATTTAATTTGTGGTGTAATTTTACCTGATTGACTAGTTTTGATAACAGAAATGACATCGAAACCAGGTAAAATAACACCATAAATTAAATATTAACACAGTAAAGTTGTTATTTTAAATAACTCGATAATTTTTTGGTGATACGTAAGTGTTAAAAGAGCGTAATCAAGAACATAAAATAGTAAACTGAAATTATAATTTTCCAATAAGTAAAGAGACTTCGTCAGAAATAATTACATAAACAATTATATATCGATAATAGAGACTTATTCTTGTAAATATCACGAATCTTTTTTCTTAACCGACAGATTGTAAAGCATTTCTTACTAATAAATCAAAGTATGTGTTCAAGGTCATTCAAAACAAGATATCTATCTGATATCTTATTAGCAGTAAACATTTTTGTGTGCAGCGATATTTATCTTTCGAATTACCTGAGAGCAGTGTAGGTTACTAAACTACTCTTAAGTCTAATTGAAAGATTATCATGCACTACACTCCAATTGAATACATGCTAAACAAATGTGTAAAACAGCAACCTCTTGAACACAAATTATGTTGCTCTGCGATACCCTCTTCTAATATTATTGATGCTTGATAATTTCAAAATATTTTTATGAACAGGAGGAAATGTAATAAAATGTAATAGTGTCATAATACAAATTGCTAAGAATGAATATATTAAGTAGAATAAAATCGAAAAATTCCACGGTAAGTAGCTATACCTATATGACGAAATTTCAGAATCTTTCTTTATCAATTCGTAAAATTCCGCAATAAAACTGTCAACCTAAAGTTAACCTCTGTTTTTCATCTAATGATATTAAAAATATTGGCCATTGACTGAGATCTAGACTATGGATATTGGAATTTTCTATACCGGTATTTACCACAAATAATTTGTTGCATATTGTACGAAAATGTTTATTCACATTATTATTTCACAATAAAAGATATATTTAAGGGGGAAGGTACACCATTGGACTGCAAAAATTTAGCGAAATTCATTTTTTTATATCTCGTAAAGTAGGCCTACCTATTTCATTATAAAACATGGAATGGCATATACAGGATGAACTATAAGTAATGACATTAATTTCAGAGGGATATTCGAGATATTTCAAACAAAAGAGTTCAATACAATTTTGCTCGTTTTTGCTTCCTTTTCGAGATAAAAATTGTTTTATATGAAACATTTCATAGCGTGTTTTGGGAAAGCCAATGATTTAATTCCCAATATACTCAGTCAATTCATTTAAAAGAGCAGTGTATTGTGATAACTAGGGCTAGGATTTTGATGAAATTGCATCTTTTTTCTAGTAAGCCAGAAACATAGCTGCTTTAGTATTTATATGTTATGCGATACACTGAGTGTTTTAAGACATATTTGTGGGACATTTTTTTGCATTTTTTGCCTGTTTCAACTCATAAGAGCATCTTTTGTTTTATTCGGACATTTTTGAGGCATTTTCATTTAATTTTGGCCATAAATCCCCATTATTAATATAAAATAATGTTTATTTTCTTTGATATTTGTCTACATATTTTGTCCATTAATACCCATTATTTTTTTACTACGTTATTTAACGGCGCTGTATTAACTACGAGGTTATTTAGTGTCGATGGAATTGGTGATAGCAATATGATATTTGGCGAGATGAGACCGAGGATTCGCCATAGATTACCTGACATTTGTCTTACAGTTGGGAAAAACCTCGCAAAACCCAACCAGATAATCAGCCCAAGCGGGAGTTGAACCCGCTACCGAGTGCAACTCTGGATCGGCAGGCAAGCACCTTAACCAACCAAGCTACGCCAGTGGCTAATACCCGTTATTTTGTACAATATTTTAATCGTTTTTCTTCACAAATATTGCCAATTTAACGTAGTATACTCAACCACCCATTCAATATAGACTCCTCTATATCTGCTAATTTCGGGTAAGAGTGGCCTTGTGGTGGACTACATGGAAATTACATCAAGTAAAATAATTAATTAAAGTGTACCATTTAGAAAAAAATATGTAAAATTAAATAAACTTAAATGTTGGTACTAGAATTTAATTTAATTACTAGTCTAAATATTAAGTAGTACAAAACCTCTTTTCCTACTAAGCCGTTTATGTAAGAACAATTTTTAGGGCATTTTTTTAAAGATTTTTAGGTCATAAGTGAATTGTTTTTAGGACATTTTTTTCATTATTTATAGATCATCAAAATCCTAGCCCTAGTGATAATAAATGATTGGAAGAATTTTAGTTTTGTCCTTTAAATGTGCAGAAATTCGATCCTAACAAAAGTAACTTTTCGCCCCGAAAAGAAATTTTAAAATGTTACATTTGTTCGGATAAAATTTCTGCATATTTAAATGACAAAAATGGAATGATTTCACAATATAATACACTGATTTCTTAAATCAACTGAGCATATTGCGAATTAAATTAATGACTTTCCCAAAATATAGCCTACTATGAAATGTTTCATATAAAACAATTTTTATCTCGGAAAGGAAGCAAAAACGAGCAAAATTGTATTAAACTTTTTTTGTTTGAAATATCTCAAAGAATTTTTTTTTTATTTTAGTAGATTATTTTACGACATTTTATCAACATCTTAGGTTATTTAGCGTCTGAATGAGATGAAGGTGATAATGCCGGTGAAATGAGTCCGGGGTCCAGCACCGAAAGTTACCCAGCATTTGCTCATATTGGGTTGAGGGAAAACCCCGGAAAAAACCTCAAGCAGGTAACTTGCCCCCACTGGGAATCGAACCCGGGCCACCTGGTTTCATGGCTAGACACGCTAACCGTTACTCCACAGGTGTGGACTTCTCAAAGAATAACCCCTTGAAATTGCTTGTGGTTCACCCTATATAACCTACATAACTATAACATAATGGTAGTACCGGTAGTGGTTGTAATTGAAAAGGAATGGCATTCTACCCGTTCTTTGAAGTGTCCAAAACAAACGGATCTTTTGATCGCAGTATAAAATACAAGAAATTAAACAGAAAACAAAAACTGAAATGTCACTCGGAATATTATTAGATATCCAATAAAGAAAACAGACTGCATCACAATGAAATTCTACCTGTAACCTTCTAAGTATAAGCATAATCTTGCCAATTTTATGACAAGTGAGATTCAGAACTGTGTATAAGATTGTACACATCCAAACTCAAATGAAAGCTCATCTGTTGTTTAAAAAACCAGTTAAGGAATGATTTAAACATTGTTTCACTGGGGGGGGGGGACATATAAATTGTTAATAGAAGAAAGATGCCAATAAATTAAAAATTACGAAAGAAAAATATGTATAGATACTAAAATAAATTATAATTTACACGGCTTGATTCAAGTGTGGGTTGGTGATTTACTAAAACAGGAATAAAATCTTTTGTTGTCAAATCTTACATGAGCTTTATCCAGTAAATAATATAGGAATAATTAACTTTTAGCTATAATGTTATGTTGTTTCGTTGTTAAATTCTTCTAAAACAAATATGTATACAGTTAGAAAAGAACAATGTAACTTAATTTAGCAATGTTTAGAGATTTATATTTTAATGTTCAGTACTATGTGCTATTTCAGTCATTGTGCGGAAACATAAGAGAGCTATATAGCGGTAAATGAGAAGAAGGATGGCATTTTTGCAATAATTATGCGAAAAATATTGGAATTACATACACATACATGCTCACCTGTTTACACATCTATCTTCACATGTAAAGCTAATCCATTCTGTGCCTGTTTTCTTTACTGTACCTATTTTTATTGTCTATTTATCGAGACAACTATTTGATCAGCAGGAGCGAATAATTTTTTCTGTTTTATATCTGATAACACAATTACGATTCATTTGTAATGTGTCTGTAGATACTTTGCACATTAAACACCTTGTGGTTTTTATTTTTGGAACATTTTGAAAGAAAAGGAGTGTAAAAATGAAACACGCATATTGAAGACCTCAAGGGAAATTACTGTAGATATATTTTGCATGCATAACTAAGAAAAGTGGATAAAAATATATTCAAATATTGCGAACTTCATGCGGCAGATCAAGGCAGTGTTTTCTACTTCGTATCTCCTTGAAATAAGTTTCATCGTATAATTTCAGTAGTGTGTGTAAACCTATACTTTCATAGCAGATGGTCATAGATCACACCTTAGCCAAAAATCAACGAACGTTTAAAAATAAAGTTCTGTACATTACAAAAATGACTTAAATATTTTCAAATTAAACAATTTTTCAGTAAAAATTCTTCACTTCATTAGAAAATTTTAAAATTTGTGATCAAGAGGTTAATGCTGTTTGGAAGATTGTTTTCAAAATTTAAAAATGTTTTTGCTACTCTTTTGTATTATTGATGATATTTATGGTATTATAATAAGAATTATTATTACTATTATGACTATGATTAATTTTATCACTTAAAACTACAATATAATCTTATTAATATAACTTATTTTACTTCATTTGTTGTAACTTTAATGTCATCATTATTTGCATCATATTATAAGTAGTATTAAACATTGGATTAGAATTACGTCATCATTAGTATTACTGTCAATATTTATTACAATCATTGTTAATATATCATGTTAGGTATGTTATAGGGCTAGGATTTTTATTTATTTATTTACACTATGCAATGGTAATGGTAATTTGTAAATATTAGAGCATCTTTTATCAAATAAGAATTTAGAATCAAAAGAAATATAAGACAAATACTAAGAAGATATTTTTAAACATACGATAAATGAATGGAGTCTACTGTTACTAATAAATGTACAGAAATTAATATACCTGATCTGGCGACCATGAACGTAAACTTTTTTCTCAACAAAAGATTGTGAGTTTGTAATATAGTAACGTTTGGAATGCAATGAAATTGCTGACAATAAAACAATAAAAAACTTAAAATTGTTAAGTGACACATTAAAAGTGTTAAAACTTTTAAAAAAGGTTATGTACCTTAGACAGACGGCCCGTTTCGATGCCGGTGCTGCATCATCTTCAGTAATGTTCAGTAGGTCGTAAGACACTGAAGATGACGCAGCACCGGCGTCGAAACGGGCCATCTGTCTAAGGTACATAACCTTTTTTAAAAATTTTAACACTTCTAATGTGTCGTTTAACAATTTTAAGTTCTTTTAAACAAAGTGTTAACGTGAACCAGAATCAATAAAACATAATAATAATTTCCATGTGTTATATTCTCTACACATTTTTATTTAATGATATTACTGGAATCTCATGTTTACTCAGTATCATACTTATCTTTTCTTATAAAATGAGAATATATTTCTTTATAACTTAACAAAAATCGCTAATGTTTGTACAGATAAAGTCTCCCAACGTGTAATATTGCTCTTGTAATAAAAGTGTGAGTGAAATAGTAACATCTGGACATGTAAATTGAATAAAGAAAATGTATAAAATAAAATTCTGTTTAAATTACCTAGTTTCTGATAAAAAAAAATTTACTTCTTATCGGTAATAAACTACAATCACACAGTACAGTGCCATCTAGATATGATGTAACTTGTTGGTACATATTTCTGTTTTGCTTACCGTATTTTGAATAAAATATCGTGCTCCTTTTTTATTATTTCTTGAACATCTCAGTAACACAGTTAGGATATACTTGAAAAGATTTTTAGATAAGATTACGGAAATGTGTAAATAATATAAACAAATAAAGCATGCAAATACGTAGGCCTACTTCAGAAAGTTATATGTGTTGACGTGGAGGAGTAATTATAATACATCTACTTAGCAGGTGAAAAAAAAATGGTATAATCAACAGGCTTATGATTATACACTTAACACTGAAATATCAGTTAAGTTCGCGCAAATAAATAATAAAGATATATGTACAGTACCTATTTACATAAAAATACTAGCCCTAATTCAGAGGAATCATTGGTTATAGACTACAAGTTATACAATAATAGCACCGAGTTCGTTCTGATCATATAATTTCAAAACCAGTAATTCCCAGTTTTCTTATGTTGCATACTAATTAGCAACGTCTCATGTTTACAGTTTTTTTTAGATATTTTTGTATAGTGTACAAACATGTATTGCTAATGCTAAAAAAGTTTTCTTATGGCAAATTTAAACACGAAAATAATAGCCTTATTTATGTACGTACATAAATAATTCAATTTCGCAATGTTATTAAATTTAACTTAGAAAACATAGATGCATAGAACTTCAACGATTTAAAATGTATTATGTTTCTTTTCAATGAAGGTTTCATTCTTACATAAGAAGTTTCCTACGTTGAAATGTTGTAAAAAGAACATAACCCTTGTTATGATACAATGAAATAGCGCACACCAAAATTATTCTTGAACTCCGATGTATTAATTAGATTTTATATGCATATATAAGTTCTTATAAGAGAGATATTTTATGCTACGATATTTTTGTACTCGTTAATCAGAAAAGGACTCTAGTGGTAAATTTTAAGTACATACGTATTTCAACTTAAGTACAACTTTAACTACTCAGAAATTTTAGTAGGACCCTACAAACAGAATATATAATTTTTCATCAAATTAGTTAGAGACATTTATTGTTTCGTACAGTCAAAATTTTGGCTTCGAAAGAGTTTGTATGTTTTGTTGTGTTTTCTACGAAAGTTTAACTTATTCTTAAAAAGATAAAGAAATAATTATTGTCTTGTAATTCTAAAGGAAAAAAAAAAGTGTAAGATGAAGCAGTTGAGAAAACAGACAATTGGTATATTTTCTGAAGGACATTGTGGTAGGCTACAGTTTTCTGTTAAATATGTCACATAAACGCTGGATCAATTTTTTTCCATGAAGTTTCTGATATAAATTCAAATTTTACAACTGTAAGTAACGGTTTTAGTCGATCATGGGAACCACTGACTTTGAAAGTCGTCACATTATTGCAGGTAATGTAGTGTGTTAGTTTGATTGAAGCCTGGTGTTAACTCATTCTTGAATTTCTGTGGGTACCTCAAGCAGTTCAGAAGTTTCCTCAGGTTGCTCATCAGGAGTCAACACCTCAGGTGGGGGAACTTGTCTGATGTGGAAAAAAATGTAACGAAAATTGTACAGATTCTTTTAAACTTGAAGTAGAGCGAAGGGGGGAGAAATTTACAATAGTATATAGCCTATGTAAGAATGAATATATTTTCTGAGTTAAAACTGTAAAAGCAGCACTTAAGATAAAAAAGTCTCGATTATCGCAATAGATTTTTTATTATTTTATTGGGTTATTTTACGACGCTGTATCAACATCTCAGGTTATTTAGCATCTGAATGAAATGAAGGTGATAATGCCGGTGAAATGAGTCCGGGGTCCAGCACCGAAAGTCACCCAGTATTTGCTCGTATTAGGTTGAGAAAAAACCCCGGAAAAAACCTCAACCAGGTAACTTGCCCCAACCGGGATTCGAACCCGGGCCACCTTTTTCACAGCCAGACGTGTTGACCATTACTCCACAGGAGTGGACATCGCAATAGATCTGGTAATATACCGGTACATGAGAATACTATAAATATAACGTGAATAATATTTAATAATTTCTTTATTAGATATTGATCAATCTTACCTTGAAAATATATTATTTTTATGCTACAGAGGACGACAGAATGTGTATCTTTGACATACCGGTACCATTAACTTAAAGTTCTTTTAAATTAGATTTCATGTAGGAATGTTAATTTATTTCACATTGTTAACTCTAAGAATTTATAAATTTTATATTATTAGTTTAATAAAACCGTAATGAATAATACATATTAGATGATTTTGTAGAGTTGACGAATAATGGTGAGGAAGAATCCAAGAAACATTACTGTGCACTATGCTACTATGACTGGTTAGACAATTTTATTTGAAGGCAAGATTGTAATGCATGGATGGCAAATGTTTCATTATCTAGGCGATATTTCTTCTACGTTATGATTGAGTGTACAATAGTTTTATTTCCCGTAACAAAGACAGTAGGGCCGACAGTAAATAGCAAATATGTAAAATTATGAACCTAATTATTTTACCATTATATATAAATTTAAATATTATTCACAGTTTAATCAACTATGTCCGTTTGCTTCATAATCTACTGACCTATATGCACTATGCATACACATAGATAACTTGAAACTCTTCATGCAAGAAATTCTTACATTTTTTCATATTTTTGCAGGCCACATAGTAAATCCCTGCTTCTAAACACAATACCAATTAAAACAATAAATTTTTCACATCATAAGACGCAAGATGAAGTCATCCATGAACGTTGAAGCATAGCCTACATTTAAAACAGCTGAAGTATCCGCCTTCCAATTAACTGATCCATGTTCAAATCTTAGCAAAGAAGTGAATTTGTTGTGTACAAATACGGTGTTAGGACATGTGTTTTTTGAGGTATTCCCATTTCTCCAGTTACAAGTCTACAGTTTTTCTATGATTTATTATCACTGATCTCACTGATGCAGGAAAAAACATGACGTATCACTGAAGTTCTGCAGTAAAATACTTTCAGAGAGAAAGAGAGAGATATGGAGTCCTCAGGATTTTGGGTCAAAGCTTAGGCAGGGAACTTCATAGGAAAAGACGAACGTTACCAAATTCAAATTTTTTTATAATGTAAATTCGATACACTTTATGAATAATGTATCCCTGAAATTGTTAAAATAGTACTCTAATGCTTAGAAGGATATCAATGGTGCTGAACAGCAACATCGTACGTCAAAATATTCAATTTTACAAGAGAGGGAAAAACATTTTAATATCTTCATAACAAACAAATATCGTATCTGAGATAAGAGGATATGGCGTATTTGAATAACTTCTTGTAAAGTTTGTATCCATGCCTGGACATAAGACGTGTTTACAGAAGATTCGGTAAGACATTTCATTTTTTTATTTTTTTGTTAAATACGAGGTTGCTGAATAATTTCAAGGGAAAATTGTTCCAGGGCCGGGTATCGATCCTGGGACCTCTGGTTGAACGTACCAGCGCTCTGCCAACTGAGCTACCCGGGAACTCCACCCGACACCGTCTCAACTTTTCCCTTTATATCCACACAACTCACGAGGGTTGACGAAATGCCAGAGACCCACATTGAGTGCACACAATCTCTGTGTGACTTGGAATTGTGGTTTTCTGTTAACGTACACAGTGACGTATATATTATGCAAATCTAGTCTTTCAAGTAAAGCTCCCTGTAAAGCAGATTTGAATAATTTCAAGGGAAAAATTGTTCCAGGGCCGGGTATCGACCCTGGGACCTCTGGTTGAACGTACCAGCGCTCTACCAACTAAGCTACCCGGGAATTCCACCCGACACCGTCTCAACTTTTCCCTTTATATCCACACAACTCGCGTGGGTTGACGAAACGCCAGAGACCCACATCGAGTGCACACAATCTCTCTGTGACTTGGAATTGTGGTTTTCTGTTAACGTACACAGTGATGTATATATTATGCAAATATAGTCTTTCAGGTAAAGCTCCCTGTAAAGCAGATTTGAATAATTTCAAGGGAAAAATTGTTCCAGGGCCAGGTATCGATCCCAGGACCTCTGGTTGAACGTACCAGAGCTCTACCAACTGAGCTACTCGGAGCTACGAGGTTGTTGTTCAACACCATTGATATGGAGCTTAAAACTCAAGTTCGCTAATGGTCTGTTTGAAAACACGTAAATAACAGATATGTATTGATGTTGTTATATATACACAAAGAATAATTACCAGTACGAGATTTCAAGGTTTCATAGTAGTTGGGCCACTGTGTTACTTTAGGATGTTTCGGGCATGTGTTGAAATGGAAAGTTTCTAATTTTTTGGAAATAAGAAGGTTACTGGGTATTCCAAATGTAATGTACCTTTTATTCTATATGTTTACTTTGTTATTATATGAAGGGAAGAGACTCTCATTATATAAATAAACTTATAAAGAGAAAGTATTGTTACTGATATAGGATTTTTCACGGAAATACATGTTTTCAGCATATCTGATACTGAAAAAGTGGTTTTAGACAAGCCATTTCTCCGTCTGTCTGTCCGTCCATCTGGGTAAAACGATTTTTTCCTAAATATTGCAGAGATTTTGTTTATATTCAGTAATTACCTACAATTTATTTATCCAGGAATGATGCATACGTAATAAAATAATCTTTATTAAAATTAAAGTGCATTTTTTCGAAATCAGAAAACACACAATGGTGATCAAATTCAAGAAATGTAATACAATTTCCTTTGTATTTTTGTATTGCGTAGAGTAAACTGACAATAAGGTGAATCACCTAGCAACGACGAAAAATATTTGACTAAGAGAAGTGAGATAATTTCATGTCATCCCATGTAAACACATTAAATTTGTTACACATGGATAAATCACTGAAACAACGTCTTGGAAATTTAGAAGCAAAAAGAAGGAGTTTTAATATACGGTACCATTAATATATTTTAACATTTAGCTACACTAACCTGTTTTTAAATGTTTTCTGTAAATAGAAAAATATTAGAAATTATTATTCACATAGCTATTTTTTTAATTATGTGAATAATTAATTGTATATACTCTTTTAAAGTGTATAATTTATAAATGTATTCAAATGTACAGTATTAATTTTTGGATTAGAGAGAAGGCTTTTGTATGTAGTCCAGAAAACGAAAATTCATCTTTTTATTTGGATGAATAGACCTATTAAAGGATTTTATTTATGTATATATTTTGAATAACAATTCAAGAAAATAAATTAGAAACTGTTTCAGCCACCACGGTGATATAGTGGCTAGAGCGCTGGACTTATAATTCTGTGGACACAGGTTCGATCCCCAGTGTACTCCAAATTTATAACTTGTGTTGGACAAGCCATTGGTCTGGGTAACACAGAGGTTTTCTCCAGGATCTCCGGTTCCCCTGTGGCAACTCAAGAAATCTCCATCATCTCATTTCATTGTGGGTGAAGCGTAGATCAGCCTCCTATGACGCACCCTGGGAAATGACTCTGTCGGTAAATTGGTCTACACAACTGAGTCACATGAGTGAATGACGAAAAGTCAAGTACCGATACCCGTCATTAGAAAAAAACATTAGAAACTGTAATATCACTCGTAAAATGATAAAGGAGTTGAAATAAAATGTAGGCCTATATGATAATGAGCAATTGTGTGCCATCTTCTTGACAATTCTCAATGGAGACAACAGATATACTATGGAATATCATCTCTTTAGAGTGGGGGTTGTGCCGGACAAAGCAAGAAATAAAGTACAGTAGAACCCCGATTATCCGATACCCTATTAACCGATTGACGGATTATCCGACTGTCTTTTGCTCACTCTTTTTTTTTTTCCTACAGAAACATATTAAGTACTACCGTACGTTATATTAGTATGTATTTTTTTCTAGAAAGTCTTATTACAAGGCTTTACACTTCCAGTTTGGTGCACTGTTCGAGTTGCCGTACTGTACAACTTCTATATAAAATGTATTCCATGAGTGTCAAAAGAAAACTTTTGTAATAAGCAGGGAAAGGGATTTGGAGTATTATAAAGAATGGTGAAACGTAGTATAGATATTTGTAACTCAGTGACTGTCAAGCGAGCTGCGTCACAGAGCATGGACGAGTACAGTCCACTTCATACAAACTTACACGCAACGTGCTGTAAACGTATTTCAGAATAAACAAATGTTATAGTTTAATGATATATAGTGGCCTACATGATGTACATGATCTGCATTTCATTTTGAACTACATGTGTTTTTCTTGGCAATGCACAAGACACCAATAAACAACATTACAAATATACATAATTAAATACCGATCTCTGCGTCCTCGTGTATCAGTGGAAACATTGATGGCTGATAGACAGTTGTCTTCTGTATGGAACTCGCCTCTGAATATGTATGTTTTTTTCTGTCAGGAGCGTGTTAAATTAAAACCTTTATTTACAGTATTATGAAATATGATAATATGTATACAACGTATACTACAGTATTTACAATATATGCAATATACTACAATGTTTACAACATAGCCTAATGTAGTATCATTAAAAGTTGAACAAAATATAGAACCAAACGAAATGGCATTTTCAATTAATGCTATGTTTTGTTGATGAAACAATTATTCCTACTGTGCCTTGTTGTAATCAATTGTAAATATCATGTTGAATGACGTCATTGGGACACGTCTTTGTTAGTACATCTGAAATCCGACTAAGAATATCGTATCCATCATTTTTAATCAAACCCTGTTCATTTTTTCACCAACACGGTTTCCTACTTCACCTTCTACTGCACTCAGTTTATTTACAATAGTCCTCATAATATTTATTTGCTCAATTAGTTCTACTCCTGACTTTTCTAATCGAATAATGGCATCCGGTAAATATAAAAAAAAATTACTTAATATCCACGACTTCTTTCTCGATTGTTCTAGCCTTTAGCAGTTCCTGGCGTATTTGAATCGCAGGCGCGTCATCGGGATTGAAAGACTGGACCACTTTCTTCACAGATTGGAGGTGATGTGCGTAATAATTGCAAGCTTCTAACCATGACCCCCAGCTCTTAAGAACTGGAAATGGGGGGAGCGACAATTTAGGGAATTGTTTCCTGAATTTTGATACTCGATCTGGAGCTTTTACAAATATAGGCTAGTCTTTCAATTTTGTATTGTTAGTTGGTTTCACTTTCGGCATTGTACCTGCACTTCACTACTCTGAACTGCAAACCTGCATGTTGAAGTTCTTATGTGGCAACTGTCCCGTTCACCTGCTGTTGACGTGCAGAGATCTGCGAGTATGTCATGGAAGGGAGGACTTGGTATAAAGGGTTGTAAGCAAATGACTGTGTAGATGCCAATACTAGCTTTTACTGCTCCAAATTCCGTTCCCTAGTAATAAGTATCGAAAAATGCCTATAATTGAGTGATTTGGGGAAAGAGAAACTGTGACTCATCTCACATCAGAATACTAGACTGATCTTACAACTATGCGCGATTTAATAAAAGTTAAGGATAAACTGTATAGAATATGTAAATTTACATAAGACTTCTACTATTCCTATTTTTCTACTTAAAGCCATTACAAGGAATTTCCTTGCCCCTTAAAAACAGTCCTTGACAATCAAACTTAAATTAGTAAACTTCTGATCCACTCCCTAACGTGTTAAACATAAGACTATGGAGGAAATTAGGAAACTTCAAGAATTATTCACTTTATTTACAAAAATTTTTTATGGTACGGATTATCCGATTTTTTCGATTAATTGTTCACTCCACCCCCTTCATTACCACGGATAATAGAGGTTCTACTGTACCGGTAGAAAATAAAACGAAAAATCTACAATCTGGCAGAATAGTGAATGAATCTTCAAAATAACTGAACTATGCATATTAAAACAGACGAAATTGAACCTTAGTTCCTGTTCTACATTATAAAGTGGTAGTGACGAAAATGGATAATATAGTACCGGTACTCAGCTTTATTAATTAGACTACCATAAATGTGTACAATGAAGTAAATATTGATACTAAGACTGTGAGTGACCAATAGGAAATAGAGTACTGGTAATTAGGAAAAGTGTTTTGAGGTGGCTCTATGAGATACCGGTAGCAATTAAGTCTAATATACCTAATTAATTACGGTACAGAAAAATAAGTTACTGTAAGTTATGCGACAAAGACCCTACTGTACTCATTATTTTATCATCGATGTAGTGGGTTCTATATTCTATAAAATTCTCTGCATCAAAATCCACAGTTAATTCCCGATTTACCACGAAAATCGTCTGTAGCTGCATTTAGATTGGCAACAGGCCATGATTGTTTGGCCAAACACCTGCATAGAATTGGAATATATCAGTCCCCTAACTGCCCACTGTGCAACTCAAACCAAGAAATGGATTCGGAACACCTCAAAATCTGTGCTTCAGTGGCTGGCCATGATAATATCTTTGAAAAACATTGGAGTGCAAGAGGTCAAATGACTTTATTGTCAAACGCCTGGCATTAGAAAACAACAACATATTCTATAACATTAATTTCACTGAATAACTCTTGTTTATCAATGCCATTCATTTCAGATTACAAAATTCAAGTATCTGCATATAAATAACCTAAATATTGCAATAGAATTTGTTAATTTTTGTAGTTAATTTTCACAAAACATTGTTGCTGTTGAGATTCATAATAAATAAATATAAATGGTACGGTATCTACATTCTTTGTCCCTGTGTATTTACAGAAACTAATAAACTGCTATGTTACGTAATCTTGTATCAAATTAATTAAATGTAACCAATGTCTAACATAAGTTTCCCTTTGCAAATTCATAAGTATGCCATCATTTTAACATAGTAACCCCAAATTAATCATTTCAATCTAGAGAAATAATAAAAAAAACTTGCTGCCAATGATTTACAGGTTAGTCTATAGTATATTTTGTTGAACTATATTACTCAAAAGACACATATAAAATCATTTAGGGCTTACGTACTAAGAAGCAAGTAAGAAGATAAGCTTTCGTTTTGTGAATTGTACCCAAGAGGTATTCTTATAACGTAAAAAATTGTATAGTTTAAGTTGGCATGGAAAGCTGATGCTGTAGCTATTTTACTAATAGTGTAGGAGAATATGATTTTGCCTCTGTGTTAGATAAAACGCAACAGGCCTATTTCCGGTTCGTAGACAGAGTACTGATAAACTTGATTACAAATATTTAGTGTTTGACATAGTTCAGTAACTACTGCATGTGGATTTTAAATCTTATATTTATACAAATTTCATCATAAATAATTTCCTAAAAGAATGACATCAACAATGAAGTCAGCTGTAAGTAGGCTATATTTTAATTACACACATTTTATTAAGATATGAGTAAATGTATGCAATATGTATATATTGTCCCCCACATATATTTTTTTTTTTTTGGCTGCAAAAGGGTATCTGTCGGATACAGGGGGGAGAGCCATTAATCCTTCCCATTGAAGGCTTTAAGGAACCAACCTGGACAAATACCCAATGTCCCATCCCTACCTTCCCATGGTGCAGCTGTTAGTAAGCATAATTTTATGAGCTAAACTAAAGGGAGGGCCTACTCATCCATTAGCATTGGTCAGCTTGATGAGTTATTGACTGAATTTGGTATAATTTTCCTCTATCCAATACCTAATTCCTTCTTTACCCTTTCCTATCCAGTCCTCTCACTGAACTCTTACTTTCTTCGACCCCGACGGCATTAGAGCATTTGAGGCCTAGGGGTTCATTTCACTTTCCTTCCTCCTCTTTCTACTTTTCTGTTCCTAGTGCTGACCTGCTATGGCACTAAAATCGTCCTCCAGTGGCTTAAGGAGGGAAGGCTGGTGATCAACAAGATCTCCCAGCTAGGTCCAATGAACCCGTCGACCAACAGCAGGTGTGGTCCTCCAGACATTCTGGGGGTTGTGTGTGAATGAAGTAGCCACCAAAACGTTAAAATATGGTGTTCACTTAAATCGGCTACAACTTGCCATTTAACCTCAAAATCTGTGCTTCAGTGGCTGGTCATGATAATATCTTTGAAAAATATTGGAGTGCAAGAGGTCAAATGACTTTATTGTCAAACGCCTGGCATTAGAAAACAACACAACATATTTTTTTTTTAAACAGTATCTACTTCTCCTCCTTGAGGGATTTTTCATGTCAAAGAATGGCTTAAGACCCTCCTACTGCCCAGTATTCCTCTTAAACTGTTCTGTGCAATAAATACATTGTCCTTTCAGCAATAAATTTTATGGCTTGGTATTAATGAATTTTTTCTTAACCCTGACCACATCCCATGTTCTTGTTTGGTAGAACTGCAATAGGTTAGACTTTTCAGTCAGTTTAAAAACAGAATTTTATGCTGTAACATGTCAGTGTTGATGGATATCTGTGACAAAGTTTGACATTATTGTCATAATGCTGCTATAGGAACACGAAAAAGGCTCAAAAAGATGATGAACGACGTGTATCGGATATTTAACGACATTGTATTAACTATAAGGTTATTTATAGTTGATGAACTAGGTTACAGAGAGATGATATTAGCGAGATGAGGCCAAGGATTCGCCTAACAATTGGGAAAATCCACGGAATAAACCTAATCAGATAATCGACTGAAGTGAAAATCGAATCCATAGCCAAGAGCAGCTCTAGATCAACAGGCAAACGTGCCTTCCGCCTGAGTTGCCCCACTGGCGTGATTTGTGTCAGTAAGAAACCAATCAGAAGAAGACTGCAGGAGAGTATAAAGGAAGGCTATCTAACATGATCATGCCTCCAATGCTTCTCTGTCCTGATATTGAAGGGCAAGATGAAGGCGCACTGTCCAATGTTGATGTGTCAGTAAAAGATTCTTATCTGCCTCCTTCATGTTGGGTAGCATGAAATCTGTTCCATTAGCTGCTATTCTGTTGTTAGGTAATGGACATTTAAGCTACTTGTCTTTAGAATATAGGTCGTTGCAAGTGTGATATTTAACGATGTGTTTAACCCTAACCACATTCGATACTGGTATTCTTAATTGGCATAATTCCAATATTTTAGAGATTTTACTCATTTTGAAACTGAATTTTGTGACAAAGTCAAAAGAAGCTGCTGTAAGAGTAATTTATTTGCTTAAATATAAGTGAAGAAAATGCTATGTGTGCCCAATGCTTGGTTATAATTCTGATTCTGTCCAGAGAGAATTTCAGAGTTGCAAGAAACGTAATTCTTTATCTAGAAAGTCTGGGACAGTCATCATAAGAGAAATATTCGTCAGTGACGATCAGCATCTGTGACTGAAAGTTTGATAGGATTGCCATAATATGAGTGCTGTAAAAGCACGAAATTTACTAAAAAAATTTAGTGAACGGTGTGTGTCAGTGAGAAAAGAGTAAGAGGACTTTTTCTGTTTAAATATGAAATATTAAGAAAAATAAAATCAGCAATAGTAAGCTATAAGCTTCAATGCTGGAAGTAAAACATGCAGCACACAAAACAGATAGATACTGGGCAATGGAGGAAATTTAACCATTCTCGATATGGAAAATCCCTCCATGTGGAGAACAAAATAATGTTAACAAAAAACTATGTTGCAAAAGTGGAAAAATATTTAAATGCTGTATTATGTTGGCCATATTGATATTTTTCTGTAGTGTTCCATTGCTTTGCCAGTCAGTATGTGTTTGTGCGTATATGCAAGCAGGTATGTATGTATGTATGTATGTATGTATGTATGTATGTATGTATGTATGTATGTATGTATGTATGTATGTATGTATGTATGTTGTTTTCTAATGCCAAGTGTTTGACAATAAAGTCATTTGACCTCTTGCACCCCAATATTTTTCAAAGATATTATCATGACTAGCCACTGAAGCACAGATTTTGAGGTGTTCCGAATCCATTTCTTGGTTTGAGTTGCACAATGGATAGTTAGGGGACTGATATATTCCAATTCTATGCAGGTGTTTGGCCAAACAATCATGGCTTGTTGCCAATCTAAATGCAGCTACAGACGATTTTCGCGGTAAATGGGGAATTAACTGTGGATTTTGATGCAGAGAGTTCCATTTTTTCCCTTGGGATTGTGTTATCAAATTTTGTTTGTTGAAGTCTAAGTATGTAGATTTAATAAATCTTTTCACAGAGTAATACGTAGATTTAGTAACAGGTCTGTAAGTAGCAGTGCTGCCCTTCTTTGCTAAAGCATCCGCATTCTCGTTTCCCAGGATTCCACAATGGGATGGTATCCATTGGAATACAATTCTTTTATTGGGTGATATTAATTGAGAGAGCATTTTAGTTATTTCTGCTGTTGTATGTATGTATGTATGTATGTATGTATGTATGTATGTATGTATGTATGTATGTATGTATGTATGTATGTATGTATGTATGTATGTACAGTATGTATGTATGTATGTATGTATGTATGTATGTATGTATGTATGTATGTATGTATGTATGTATGTATTTGTGTGTATATATGCATGTATGTCCATTCTAATTTATTGTATATATTTTATATTTGGTACAGTATATGTGTAATGTATGTATGTACAGCCTTAGACACAAAAAATGACCGCTCTCCTGTAGCTTGAAATTCGTCTAAGTCCACTTCGGGCAGTGCCTGGTTCACACCGTTAGAGAAAGGATGTTTATTTTGTATCCAATTTACTCCTTGAATATATATTCGTCATAGATTATTCATAACACTTGATATATAAACAGACAGAAAAATCAACAAACAAATGAAACAAAGGAGAAAAGGGCGGAGTCGTGCTTAAGGAATTCTTTCATGTGTAAACATAAGCTCTCACGGAATTAACCAAAGACTTCCGAAGGAGACTTAGCATAAGGCAAATAGTAATTTTTTTTTTGTCTAAAACTGTACATACTTAGATATAGGCCTACAATTTTGTAGATGTGTGTCCAATTGTGTGCGTATACTCCGTGGCTAACGAGAAAGATGGGCTATGGCGCGAATCAGAATCATATGGTTATCTAGGTCCAGTCATGGTCTTTGTGACAATCACCTAATATGAATACATGTTCAAAGTTCTGAAAAACAAAGGAATTGCTATATTAAACTCCTGTTAAACGTGCATTTAAATATAAATCTGTTCAATGTTGGCCATGTCAAGACTAAGAATGTAACATTGCGCCATAACCTGTCTTTCTCGTTAGCCATGGTACCGGTATGCTCGCACATGGGTGTTTGTTTTGAATGGATGTATTAGTAATTTTGATTGCACAGACTAAAGTTATGTGTAACTACAGGATTGAGCACGGAATAACCAGTCTGCTTCATCTTGCCAGACATTCACACGCACCTGATCTGAAATTATTCTTTCTTTTATACTGAAACTATTTCTCCTCATATATACTCAGAATTCCACAGCTTCATTTTCACTGGCATTATATCACATTAATTAATTTAGCGGAATGTTTAATCTCAAACCAAGTGAGATGAGGTGGACCGGTTATTTCGTGCCCAACCCTGTACCTTTCAGTATGTTCATTTTTAGCTGAAAGGTAGCATAGTTTAATTTTGCTGAGATTGCTTTCTTATACTTTCTGTGTTTTCTTCTTTCATCTTATATGCATTGTGTGATATTCATTTTTATTTTAATTGTAAAATGAAATAAAGCAACACACTCATGATAATGTACTACTGTATTTAAAGAATTGAGCCTTTTATTGAGATAAACGTAGCTTTATATATTCACTGGCATACCCTTTCCAAGGCAACATTTGTTTGAACTCATAAAAAATATTACTTACAAAGTTATGTGTTCATCTTCGATTGGCAGTGGGTCATGTTCGATGGCTATGATCCCCTTTCCTTTGTTTGTGGAACGTTTTCGTCTTCTTGTTCTCCTTATAGTCGACAGATCTATTATATCCTGTTGGAAAAGACAAAGTCACAATGAAAAAAAAACACAATGTTTGTAACCGAATAATACTGTAATTTTTCAATGGTGATTTGTGGCTATAATTTGGTTTTCAAATAGCTGCCACCGTTTTAGTCGGTAACTTTTCACTCTATAGTACCACAGCAAATTACCTAATACTATTTTGGCTGATTAATTCTTTTGCTATTTCTGGTGGGATTCACAAATAAATTGCAAGAAGTGGTACTAGTACCAGTAGTAGTAGTAATAGTATAATAGTAGTACCAGTAGTCATAGTAGTATCTTATTCAATGACACTTTCAGCCAGTGGCATAGCATGAAATTTTGAGCAGGGGAAGCTAACTCAAGTTGTTTTTCATGTACATATGAGAAAACGTATTGCAAAAATATAGTTTTAAAATAAATAGTAGTCCATGTCAAGTCAGCAGTCCGAAGATTGGTTGGAAACTCGTAACACCAATAAGGCATTACCTCAAATGGTATGTAGTAAAATATGATTTCACGGTTTACGCATATCTCTAACAAATCGACACGTAGGCCTATACGTATAATCTTTTCGCTGTAAGAAAAATCCTAATGTAAACAATAGCACGTGACTGAAGTGAGGCTTCATTGGCCACTGTTTGGCGCCATAGATTCTCAGTATGTGTTCCCGCCTACTGTTGTACATTCTGTTCCATGTTAAACATTTCCCGTTACTTGTCAAGTAGGCCTAACCTCACTACTATGCATTCGTTTGCTTAGGAAACATTTATTAATTAAATTATTTATAAGTCTTATGCCTTCACAATGGATATTTGAGGATGCAGAAGCCATACTTCAGTACCACGTGCTTAGGTGAACAACTACGAGCTCAAGTGACGCCAGTTTGTTACAAGAACAGACTACCTCACTATTACTGTTGGTATTCATCCGCGTTCATAGTACATAACAAAATATAAAAGTAGCTTTTCTTTTACATAGCGTTTTACATATGAGTGAAGTGAAATATTTCATTGTATTTAACAACTAGAATTCAATTTTTTATTTTCAAATAATACAAGATTATGGTTTCCAAATACGAACTATATTTTCCTGCGTCATGTGACTGTTTCAACTGGGAGCCAATCACGGGTATAACAACAACGTGCTTATGTTTACATTAGGATTTTTCTTACAGCAAAAGCAGTATAGCTATAACATTAGCTCACTCCCAGTCATATTTAGAGAAATTACAATATTTACAATCAATAGATACAGTATTAGTATAATTACTCAAGTATGGATCTGTCTTTTGGTTGTGTCCTTCATTGACAGCAAGGGAGTCTGTCGTTTGTTTTTTAAAACACTTTTTTTCGTAAGTCAGTCTTGATAATGGAATTGTCCTAAAAATTCAAGTAAATTAGTGTCAGAAACTGTTATTTCTCTCATTATTTATTATATCAGCTACAATGCACACTAACACTTCAACTGAAAACTCGCACGAAAGAGATAACTCAGAAACTAACTTATTTTCAATGTCAAAGCTAGTTTCTTGCAAGCCTTGTGACCAGGATAGTTTAGTTAAAGAGGGATGGAAAATCTGCCGTGTAGGTTACACAGAAAGAAACCAGTCTGCTTGTAATTCAGTGGAGGAGATTGGAAGCTGGTGTGTACAGGCTTCATGTTTACTGCTGTATCACAAATCATCCTGAGCTGCCGCATCACAATATTTAATGCGTAAATATAAATTGTATTAAAATTAATAAATAATTTTGTCCATAGACTGCAGGTTTATTATGAAATTATTATTAACTGGGGAAGCTGAGCTTCTTAGCTTACATTGACGCTATGGCACTGCTGTCAGCTACAGAGGTTATTCAGGTTTAAATTCAACATGGGCGAGAAATGGCTCACAAATTTGATTCGAGTCTTCCAGCTTTTCTTCCATCTCAGAGGAAGCCACGTTAATGATTTTATCATCAACTAAAATTCATCGCTCTCTAGGGTGACCAGATGTCCTGTTTTTCGCAAGATGCTCCTTTTTTAGCCCCTTATTGCTGTTGCCTGCATAAACATGTGAAAGCCCTATAAATATCCTGATTTTAAAGTTTCTCCTGTTAAAAGTCCTGCGAAATAAAATTTGAAGGAAAAGTTATATGTTTGCTATACTCTCAGGGAAAGTAAGTGAAGAGGAGAAGAACAGAAAATACTTCGAAGCAGTTAATAATACGTGGACAGTTGAAAAATTTAGACTTAAAGCATATGATGATCATAAGATGTAATCTGAATTATAGCTGTGTTGAATTCTATGACGTCCTTCTTGGACAGCGGCAGTTGTTGAAAGCAATACATTCAAATCAGAAATCAGTTGCTCTGTAATTGCTGAAGAATAACCATACTGCATGAGATACATTATGTCTTTGTATTTTTGTAAATTATGTTAGGATATAGTTAATAATGATTAAGAGTAAGAAATACATATTAATTTACACCTCCTCACAACAAAATGTATTATTTTTTGTTTTATTGATATATTCAATCAATCAATCAATCAATCAATCAATCAATCAATCAAACTCCTGTATCTCATCATGAGGAACATAGGGCATTCACAAAGTTCCTCCATCGGACCCTATTTGTAGCCAACTTCTTCACTTCGCTCCATGTTTTCCCCTCCCTAGCAATTTCCTCCAAAACTGTTCTCTTCCATGTATTTTTTGGCCTTCCTCTTGTTCTACTACCCTGGGGGTTCCAATGCAAAGCCATTCTTTGTACTGCTCCATCTTCTTTCTTGATTGTGTGCCCTATACAATTCCACTTTCGTCTTTTGATTTGTATTGTGATTTCTTTCTGATTTGTTATCTTCCACAGTTCTGAGTTTGTGATTATATCTGGCCATCTAATTTTTTAAATTCTTCCTAAACATCTATTAACAAATGTTAGCAGTTTATTTTGTATAAATTTACTTGTTTTCCATGTCTCAGAGCCATTTAATAAGACTGATTTCACATTACTGTTAAAGATTTTAATTTTTGTAGATCTAAATATAATATAAGATTTCCACGTTATTGGTACATTACCGGTACCCTATTTCCTTTGCTGCAATTATATCCGATAGCTGTCTTGATATTTGAATATTTGTATTAAATTAAAACTAGTTACTGCTTTTATATGAAATTTAGATATAATATTATATGTACGATGAATAGAAAACCCCAAGGCCCTGCTTTACAGAACCACTTTTAGAAATAGGTTCTGCTTTTTGTGTCTGAAAATCTGGTCACCCTATTGCTCTCAGCTAGATTTGAACCTGCAAACCTCAGATCAAATGGCCAGCATGTCAAGCGCAGGGTCATCATCAAAATTTATTGTAAATACAGTACGTTATATTATGAAAATATTTAATTTTAAATTTTGTAAAACATATTGTACTGTTGAAATAACTACTGAAGCTTTCCTGGCGACGTGATAATTCGAAATTTTCTCGGGCTTCCAGCCAGGTCATAAGTTGGTGATCCACCGACGTTTCGAGGATGTTCATCTTCCTCATCTTCAGGGTTGGATATGCATAATATATATGTCACTGTGTACGTTAACAGAAAACCACAATTTCAAGTCACACAGAGTTTGTGTGCCCTCGATGTGGGTCTCTGGCGTTTCGTCAGCCCACGCGAGCTGTGAAGATGAGGAAGATGAACATCCTCGAAACGTCGGTGGATCACCAACTTATGACCTGGCTGGAAGCCCGAGAAAATTTCGAATTATATTGTACTGTTATTTTCAATCTTAACCAAGAATTTTACTTCTTCATTGTTCATTGTTTTATATACACTTTTAACACTTAGATAATCACTGATTAACTTGCAACTTCTTTATTGTGTTAACTTTTAATTACCTGGCTGACTAGTTTCGAAATGCAAGAATTTTATTGCCACAATGAGACAGAATATCCTCTATCAGTACGAACCATGGCAACAACTAACGCACCATTTTATATAATTCAAAATTTCCATAATTACAAGAGTCACTCGATAAATAAAGACATAATTATTAAAAGAAGGTACACAAAAGTATGTTCCTTAATAATTTCATGAGAATTTCAGTACTTTTCTGATCCGTTGCTCTTTAACATACTGGTACATATTTACCTCATTTTTTCACGATTTTCGTTATCAGTGAATTCTTTTCATTTACATCTCATCCATTCCTGTATTTCCTTCTTCACCTCGTTTTGTTCCATAAGTATTATGACGAAGAAAATCTTTTAGGAAAGAAGATGGAAATTACAGATCAATAATTCTAGACAGTAGACTAATACAGAAACTAGAAATACAATGCAAATTTGACAATTGGTCATATCGGTCATAAAAACCTTCTTAAGCTGGTAAATATGTTTAAAGAGAGTGAAATGAATACCGGTACTGAAGATGTTAGTGAAGACCTATGTGATGCAGCGGCGGTTCCTCTATATGTGCACAGGAGCACGTGAACACCTTAAAAACCAACAATAATCATACGTATTATTGTATTAATATTATTACCGGTACCTATTACTTTCCAATGTGCAATGACATTCCTACATTTTTTTTTTTGGTCTCGAGAGAATATCCCGTTCGTGTGATGTGTGTCTTTAAATCTCCATTGGACAGGTTGACAACAGCTCGCACAATTTTTCTCTAGCAGGGTGGAATATCCTGAGGCGAGAATTTTTTCTGGTTTGTTACAATGGTTACAATAGCTCTGGCTCGCACAAGTCTTAATGTACAAGTGACAGAGAAAGAGAGATGCTCCATCTCTCTTGGGTCTGGCATCCTGTTCCTTTCTCCCTCTTTCCTCGTTTTCTCTCTTTACTTTTTCTTTTCAAAATACCATTACGCGAGGGGGCTGATTCTGTTGTCTTTTGTTCAGCAAAGTAAGGAAAATACAAGCTGCATTGGTGCGTATTGAGAGTCGAAACAGTAACATTTGAAGTATGGAAACGGACGTGTGTGAAATTGTGAGAGTGTTAAATTAAAAGAGGATTATAACATTCCTCCGTAACACCATGACAGAAGACCGATTAAGTACATTGGCTATGTTGGCAGTGGAAAAAAAACTTGTTAATAAGATTAGAGACTTCAATAATAAAGTTATTGATAAGTTTGCATCTCTCAAAACTAGGCGCATGGAGTTTCTCTACAAATAAATCCAGATCTTCAACACCATCTACAATGGCAATGAAGATGAGTCCTATGAATTGATTTTACTCTACTCTTGTTTAACGGTTTTAATTTTGGTTTATATGGGTAGATTTGGTACACGCATATTAGAACTCATTTATCTCTGACGTGTGATTCAGCTATACGAGAATATATATCAGTGTGTTCATTACTCATATTTTTTTGTGAACACCCATTCAAGAAAGGCACGAGCCGCCACTGATGTGACGTCTGTTTAAACGTTAAGCAGGTTCAAGCTCCAGTTATTTTTATGGAGATCAAGACAGCCAATGAAGAGCGCATGAGGGAACAAAAGGAAATCTTTATTATGGATAATTCTCAGAATGAGTCAGTACATCTAGATGACGTCATCATTGTGACAGAAGAACACGGTACCTAAGCTGTAATAGGCTACTACCGTACATAGAAATAGACACAACACAACAGTGTGAACAACCAGAAAATAACCTGCAATTAAAAAGTCTGAAAAACAAAGAAAAACCCCCAAGTTTCTATGATGATTTTGTGATGCTTACATACAGGTACAAAATTCTTTGGTGTTCACCTTACAGAAAATAGTAAATGTAGTGCTCATATTCAATCACTGGCTTCTGAATTTATTTCAGTTTATTACACGATATACTTTCTTAGAGAAACCTCGGAAAAAACCCAACCAGATAATCAGCCCAAGCGGGAATCGAACCCATGCCCAAGTGGAACCTCGGATCAGCATGCAAATGTGCTACCACCTGAGATACACCGTTGGCCGTTTCGAAACTACATATAGGTTCCATCATCAGGGCAAAAGGTAAGACCAGAGTAGGCGACCTTTTTGGTCTTACCTTTTGCCCTAATGATGGAATCTCTATGTAGTTTCGAAACGTTGGAAATATCAAGTTCCAGAACGCGATGGAATACCCAAAAACCTAATTCTGATCACAGTCACCATGAAAGCCTAAAATTTATATAGTATTGTCTACAACTTCTACGTATCTCTAAATCTATTATTTAATTGCATTATAATAAAGATTCATTTTTGTATTCATTAACATTTTATAATAATACTTACAACACATGACTGATGTGTGTTAGACTAAAAAAATTATACATACTTTTTTTAATCACATCGATAAAAGAATAACTTCACTTTTAAACGATAGTAAATTCAAGCTGAATTTTTATTTATCATGACTTCCCACATTTTGGTATTTCTATGACAACCAAAGGTTTAGCATATCATTATAATAATTACTTTCAATTATTGTACAATGTGTCCCTTTCTTTCGAATTTAATTATTATGTTTCCATGCATTTACGATATCAGCTAGGTAGGCCTACCATAAAATGTCATTTAATGTTTACTTTTAAAATTATATAGCTTTGTATCAATTCAAATACCGGTATTCAATAAGATATAGGATGTAAAATGTATATTCAAAATAATATTTTAGTATTACTGGTCTCATTTCTAAAAGTATTCACAGAATGAAAAACTTGAAATTTTATTATACTTGATGTTTTCAATTTTACTCTAAAAAATTCGGTAATTCAAAATCTGAGACAAATAATATCATATCAACTTTTTGTAATTTATAATTTAAAATTTAATTAAATCCAAGAATTTAAATACTTCTTTTTTTGCAGACCATCGTCATTATAAATACGTAATTTTTTAATATGAGGTATTAAATCACTTTACACTTTTTGCATAAAGATAATAAAAACAGTCTCTCAGAAATATCATACCAGATTAATAATAATAATAATAATAATAATAATAATAATAATAATAATAATAATAATAATAATAATAATAAGTTACTTACTTACTGGCTTTTAAGGAACCCAGAGGTTCATTGCCGCCCTCACATAAGCCCGCCATTGGTCCCTATCTTCAGCAAGATTAATCCAGTCTCTATCATCATATCCCACCTCCCTCAAATCCATTTTAATATTATCTTCCCATCTATGTCTCGGCCTTCCCAAAAGTCTTTTTCCCTCCGGCCTCCCAACTAACACTGTATATGCATTTCTAGATTCGCCCATACGTGCTACATGCCCTGCCCATCTCAAACGTCTGGATTTAAAATAATAGTAATAATAATAATAATAATAATAATAATAATAATAATAATAATAATAACAAATATAATTATAATAATAATGATAATAACATAATATTAATAATAACATAATAATAATAATAATAATAATAATAATAATAATAATAATAATAATAATAACAACAATAACAAGTTTTTCTTGACCCTACTATCTGTTTAGAAAGCAACCTAAATCAGGCCACCGAAGTTGATATTGAGAAGAAGTCTATATATGAATCTTGTCTACCTTATCTTTCTCATCTCATCTTTCTTATCTCTTAAATAATGGTCTGTCATTGGTTTGCTGTTTGGCACTACCGGTAGAAGTTTTATTACAAAATTCACATGGAATTATCTTAAGGAACTTCATATTCCTTTCAATTGTTTGTGTAAGTTACACCTGAAGTCTGATTAGTGTAATATGTATCTGGTTGATGATGTATGCAATGGATGGGAAAAGGAACTGGCCAACCCATCCTATTATCTCGTAGCTTAGTTGCCTCATAAGTGGTGCCTTGTTAGTATCACTTGTGAGATCCAAACCTGTCCTCGGACAGTTGATTAAACAACAACAAATTAAGTAGTGGAAGACCAGAGCAAAAACAGTCCGACCAGTTTTAGATTAGGCACAAACTTTGACTTGTCATACTTACTTACTGGCTTTTAAAGAACCCGAAGGTTTATTGCCGCCCTCACATAAGCCCGCCATTGGTCCCTATCCTGAGCAAGATTAATCCAGTCTCTATTAACATATCCCACCTCCCTCAAATCCATTTTAATATTATCTTCACATCTACGTCTCGGCCTCCCTGAAGGTCTTTTTCCCTCCGGCCTCCCAACTAACACTCTATATGCATTTCTGGATTCGCCCATACGTGCTACATGCCCTGCCCATCTCAAACGTCTGTATTTAATGTTCCTAATTATGCCAGGTGAAGAATACAATGCGTGCAGTTCTGTGTTGTGTAACTTTCTCCATTCTCCTGTAACTTCATCCCTCTTAGCCCCAAATATTTTCCTAAGCACCTTATTCTCAAACACCCTTAACCTATGTTCCTCTCTCAAAGTGAGAGTCCAAGTTTCACAACCATAAAGAACAACCGGTAATATAACTGTTTTATAAATTCTAACTTTCAGATTTTTTGACAGCAGACTTGATGATAAAGGGTTCTCAACCGAATAATAACAGGCATTTCCCATATTTATTCTGTGTTTAATTTCCTCCCGAGTATCATTTATATTTGTTACTGTTGCTCCCAGGTATTTGATACTTTGTCTTTTCGGGATTTACTTCCAAACTTATCTCTTTACATTATATCATCATATAAAATTTTGTAAGTAATAAAATTAAGAATCGATCCACTTACATCATTCCTGATATCAGCTATAATGAAGCCACTGTCCACAACCCGGTCCTTCTTTTTCCGAGGAGACAACAACGGTGGTATCTTGTGTCGACCACCTGAATTCACCCCCATTCGCATTGGAGACACCCCCCTCGCTGCAGGGGAAACGCCTCTTGGCACAGGAGACACTGCCTTCGGCATTGGAGATACAGATCTTGGAATAGGGGACACCGCCCTAGGCATGGGCGACACTGCTCTTGGTGCTGGGGATGTTCCTCTGCGAGCAGGGGAAACTTTTCTCCCAGGTGATGGTCCTCTTTGTGAACTAGTACCTGCAGAGGCAAATATAATGGAATTTACACACCAAATATATCTCACAAAGTGTGTCCAACAGATTCACTTTACTCTTCATACAACAATTAATGAAAGAAAATTTTAAGAAATAGATTAAGATCGAAAAAAAAAATAGAAAATCGCCTGAAAAAATAAACTATTCACTATTCCTATGCAGAAATCAGTAGTTTTTAAGATATAGAGAAAAACCCCTACATATATTATTGTGCAACTGAAAAAGATTTGTTTAAAGTGATCACCAGACTTAGAATTTCAGTCTCGAAATATACAATGGAATAAAATATTTTCAATATCCCACATATTTGGGAAAAAAAATTCCTGGTAGACCATCTCTCTTACTGCTTATCCGTCTGCCTCTACAGTATACAATGATTTCTCCTAACTATTGGATACATTTTGTTAATATACAGTATTATATTCATCCACAGAACATGAAAAGTGATAAATTATAATGATAATACAAACATGTAAAGTTTTGGTATTTCCGTCTTTGACTTGTTTATTACAGCAAAATATCAACAAAGTTACTTACTTACTTACTGGCTTTTAAGAAACCTGGAGGTTCATTGCCGCCCTCACATAAGCCCGCCATTGGTCCCTATCCTGAGCAAGATTAATCCAGTCTCTACCATCATATCCCACCTCCCTCAAATCCATTTTAATATTATCTTCCCATCTACGTCTCGGCCTCCCCAAAGGTCTTTTTCCCTCCGGCCTCCCAACTAACACTCTATATGCATTTATAGATTCGCCCATACGTACTACATGCCCTGCCCATCTCAAATGTCTGAATTTATGTTCCTAATTATGTCAGGTGAAGAATACAATGCGTCCAGCTCTGCGTTGTGTAACTTTCTCCATTTTCCTGTAACTTCATCCCTCTTAGCCCCAAATATTTTCCTAAGAACCTTATTCTCAAACATCCTCAATCTCTGTTCCTCTCTCAAAGTGAGAGTCCAAGTTTCACAACCATACAGAACAACTGGTAATATAACTGTTTTATAAATTCTAACTTTCAGATTTTTTGACAGCAGACTAGATGACAAAAGCTTCTCAACCGAATAATAACAGGCATTTCCCATATTTATTCTGCGTTTAATTTCCTCCCGAGTGTCATTTATATGTTACTGTTGCTCCAAGATATTTGAATTTTTCCACCTCTTCGAAGGATAAATCTCCAATTTTTATAGTTCCATTTCGTACAATATTCTGATCACGAGACATAATCATATACTTATTCTTTTCGGGATTTACTTCCAACCCTATAGCTTTACTTGCTTCAAGTAGAATTTCCGCGTTTTCCGTAATCGTTTGTGGATTTTCTCCTAACATATTCACGTCATTCGCATAAACAAGTAGCTGATGTAACCCGTTCAATTCCAAACCTTCTGTGTTATCCTGAACTTTCAACAAAGTTATTTTTGCTAATACATCTTAGTGACCATTTTCGCCCTTATTACGGGCATCATCAGACTAATGCGTGGATATCTATATATATGGTTAATAAATCCATATTACATATTGCAAAAAGTTAAAAAATTTTTAAAAAGAACCCTCAAACTGAAAACAATAAAGATTAAAAATTAACAAGGATTACATACAAAATTTATTGAAAATATGCATATTTAATGTTGATGATGATGATGATGATGATGGCGCTGAAGATAATAGCAACTCCTTCATTACTTCTAAAATTTATTGATAGTGTTGAGAGTATTAGAATAAAATATGCATCGCTACCATATCATGATTTTAAAATATTATGAAGTGGTTAGAATAAAAACTATAGTGAATGTGATGCAAAGAGCAATGAAAGAAAAATAGGTCAAGATAATTGTTAACATAGTAAACATAAGAAGAAGACGATGACAAGGATAATGAAGAGAATTAAAAAAAAGATGAAACGAAGGACATCAAGAAAGAGTATGATGAAAAGAAGGTGAATGTGGGAAAAGGGCAAGAAAAAATGGAAGAGGACATGGGCAAGGAGGAGGAGAACGAGAAAAATGGAAAGAAAATGAAAGAAAAGAGGGGAAATAGGAGGAAAATGCAGAGCAGGAGGAAACTGAAGAGGATAATAGAAAGAAGAAGAATACTGTGAAGAGATTACTATGAAAAAAGTTGAGCTGTCATGAATTTCTATGGAGCCATTTATATAAGTAGACGAATAGGATGACATATGTGAAAATCATGCTATTTTCGTATTTTGGTGGAAATAGAGTAATGGTCGAAGAGGAATAGGGCAGAAACTGAAGTAATTGAATAAAAATTTCCAACACAGAATCTTCTCGGCATCAAAGTAGTCACCTGATTGTTCTCTGGCTGGACCTCTTCAAATTTGTAGATTAGAATCAGATGCTCCAGGTCAATTTGTCCACTTTATATTGTCCACAGTCATATTATAGCCTGTCTTCATTTGGAACACGGACATTTCGTTCACTATTTTTTGTCCATAAAGGATTCGTCCATTTTCAGTATTGTCCATTAATATCATAGGTCCACAAATATTTTATCCATTTTCTTTGGTCCACATTTTTCCTATCCATTTTCTTTTATAAAAGTCTATTTAAAATGTTGTCCATACAACTAAATACAAGACAAGCTAAATTGCAGTTAATAGTAAACAATTTCATCTTATTGATGTGCTTTCTTATGGTTTCCATGGTAGTGAAATACAATTTAATCTCTGTGCCAGAACTCTCATCATTATTAATGTGCTTTCTTATGATTTCCATGGTAGTGAAATACAATTTAATCTCTGTGCCAGAACTCTCATCATTATTAATGTGCTTTCTTATGATTTCCATGGTAGTGAAATACAATTTAATCTCTGTGCCAGAACTCTCATCATTATTAATGTGCTTTCTTATGATTTCCATGGTAGTGAAATCCAATTTAATCTCTGTGCCAGAACTCTCATCATTATTAATGTGCTTTCTTATGATTTCCATGGTAGTGAAATACAATTTAATCTCTGTGCCAGAACTCTCATCATTATTAATGTGCTTTCTTATGATTTCCATGGTAGTGAAATCCAATTTAATCTCTGTGCCAGAACTCTCATCATTATTAATGTGCTTTCTTATGATTTCCATGGTAGTGAAATACAATTTAATCTCTGTGCCAGAACTCTCATCATTATTAATGTGCTTTCTTATGATTTCCATGGTAGTGAAATACAATTTAATCTCTGTGCCAGAACTCTCATCATTATTAATGTGCTTTCTTATGATTTCCATGGTAGTGAAATCCAATTTAATCTCTGTGCCAGAACTCTCATCATTATTAATGTGCTTTCTTATGATTTCCATGGTAGTGAAATACAATTTAATCTCTGTGCCAGAACTCTCATCATTATTAATGTGCTTTCTTATGATTTCCATGGTAGTGAAATACAATTTAATCTCTGTGCCAGAACTCTCATCATTATTAATGTGCTTTCTTATGATTTCCATGGTAGTGAAATCCAATTTAATCTCTGTGCCAGAACTCTCATCATTATTAATGTGCTTTCTTATGATTTCCATGGTAGTGAAATACAATTTAATCTCTGTGCCAGAACTCTCATCATTATTAATGTGCTTTCTTATGATTTCCATGGTAGTGAAATCCAATTTAATCTCTGTGCCAGAACTCTCATCATTATTAATGTGCTTTCTTATGATTTCCATGGTAGTGAAATCCAATTTAATCTCTGTGCCAGAACTCTCATCATTATTAATGTGCTTTCTTATGATTTCCATGGTAGTGAAATCCAATTTAATCTCTGTGCCAGAACTCTCATCATTATTAATGTGCTTTCTTATGATTTCCATGGTAGTGAAATACAATTTAATCTCTGTGCCAGAACTCTCATCATTATTAATGTGCTTTCTTATGATTTCCATGGTAGTGAAATCCAATTTAATCTCTGTGCCAGAACTCTCATCATTATTAATGTGCTTTCTTATGATTTCCATGGTAGTGAAATCCAATTTAATCTCTGTGCCAGAACTCTCATCATTATTAATGTGCTTTCTTATGATTTCCATGGTAGTGAAATACAATTTAATCTCTGTGCCAGAACTCTCATCATTATTAATGTGCTTTCTTATGATTTCCATGGTAGTGAAATCCAATTTAATCTCTGTGCCAGAACTCTCATCATTATTAATGTGCTTTCTTATGATTTCCATGGTAGTGAAATACAATTTAATCTCTGTGCCAGAACTCTCATCATTATTAATGTGCTTTCTTATGATTTCCATGGTAGTGAAATACAATTTAATCTCTGTGCCAGAACTCTCATCATTATTAATGTGCTTTCTTATGATTTCCATGGTAGTGAAATACAATTTAATCTCTGTGCCAGAACTCTCATCATTATTAATGTGATTTCTTATGGTTTCCATGGTAGTGAAATAGAATTTAATCTCTGTGCCAGAACTCTCACCATTATTAATGTGCTTTCTTATGGTTTCCATGGTAGTGAAATACAATTTAATCTCTGTGCCAGAACTCTTAATTAGAAATCAAATTTATACAGTACAGTTTCAAAGGCATTATAATGAATATTTATTTTCTTCGTCTAAAGGCAGGGATAAAATAGTTTATAACAAGTAATTACATAATTATATCACTTCCACTCATTCAGCAAAAATGGAGACCGATCATAATGGTGGTGCGAAAATTGTGATATATGCAATGCCTATTGTGTCACAAATAGGAATATACTGTAATGGTACATGCTCGTATCTATGTATTTAAGGAAGGTAAGCACACACATGTTAGTAATAGAGCTGAAGTTGATGCGAGTTGTGGCAGAAATTAAAAAAGGGCCGAACAACACCCAAATGAACCTCCCTCAGCTGTAATAAGGGAAGAAATTTAAGCTACAGAAGATCAGAAAATACTAGTGAATTTACCAGAAAGAAATTCATTATTACGTACTGTCAACAGAAAAAAAATGTGCTCGATTTATATTTGCATTCCATCAACTATCTGCAGATTAAAATTGTACAATACCAAAAAGAGGGCTGAAAAGGAAGTACAAAATAATTAACACAGCCAGTATATTGTTTAAATCTTTCTTTATTTGCTTTCAAAATAAAATTTTTGGTTAATTGCATTGTATATGATTGAAATAAAATAGCTCAATATAATTCAGTACCATATAAAATGGACAAAAATGTTTGAGGACTTTTCAGTTTGGTGGACGAAATCATATAGTGGACAATTTTGATAAGTTGACATAAATAGGTGGACAAAGTTGTTATGAACATACAATTGCTCTGGACTAAAATCTCAACTGGACGAAAATTTATGGTGGACATACACACTGTGGGCGAAATGTTACTGGACAATCAGTCTGTGAATCGAATCGTATACTGTACATGGAATTTAAGAAACTAATTTCAATTTACTACGTTCGTCTTCAAGCAAGTTTTCTGTTATTCAGTTCTTTGTGAAGATTGTATTGTATTGTACAGTATTTATTTACATTCCATGGTATTCATACATTGCTCCACAGCTTGAATATGATGGAACATGTCAAAAAAATTTAATAGTACTACCGGTACATAGTCTTAATTCATAGTCACAGTCTAGTTGAAATATATTATGTTGTTGTTGTTTTCTAATGCCAGGCATTTGACAATAAAATCATTTGACCTCTTGCACTCCAATATTTTTCAAAGATATCATGGTCAGCCACTGAAGCACAGATTTTGAGGTGTTCCGAATCCATTTCTTGGTTTGAGTTGCACAATGGACAGTTAGGGGACTGATATATTCCAATTCTATGCAGGTGTTTGGCCAAACAGTCATGCCTGTTGCCAATCTAAATGCAGCTACAGACGATTTTCGTGGTAAATCGGGAATTAACTGTGGATTATGATGTAGAGAGTTCCATTTTTTCCCTTGAGATTATGTTATCAAATTTTGTTTGTTGAAATCTAAGTGTGTAGATTTAATAAATCTTTTCACAGAGTAGCCTAATACGTAGATTTAGTAACAGGTGTGTAAGTAGCAGTGCTGCCCTTCTTTGCTAATGCATCCACATTCTCGTTTCCCAGGATTCCACAATGGGATGGTATCCATTGGAATACAATTCTTTTATTGAGTGATATTAATTGAGAGAGCATTTTAGTTATTTCTGCTGTTTGAGATGAAGGTGTGTGTTTAGAGACTATTGATAGAATAGCTGCTTTGGAGTCTGACAATATAACTTCATTCTTAAATTCATTGATGTGGCATAGAAGATTCCTGAGACTTTCACTTATTGCAATGATTTCTCCATCAAAACTTGTTGTTCCATATCCAAGAGATCTATGAAGTGAGAAGAGACAGCACGTAACACCTGCACTGGCAGGGCTTTATAATATACTAGTACACCATAAGGGGTTAGTATCGATACTTAATACAAGACAGAAATATTCATGCACTGTTGTTGAATGTCATGAATTCACCTACAGAATAGAATGCGTGAGAAATTAGGTATTTCTTTAATTTGGCCCTAAATAATCTTAAGTTTTGAGTTTCATTTTTTATATCCATTGGGAAGCTATTAAAAATTTTTACCGCCATATAACGCATTCCTTTTTGATAGCACGATAGATGGAGTAAGAAAGCAATTTATTTACGAGTATTTATGCTATGAACTGTTGCATTAGTTACAAAGTTTTCACGATTACGTACGAGGAAGTTTATTAATTAAAAAATATACTGACAAGCCATGGGCATTATTTGTAACATTTTGAAAATAGTCCTACATGATTCCCTATATTTGGCACCTACTATTATTCTAATTGAGGGCCGTTTTTGCAAAATTTGCTAACTGAAAAAATTAAATTTTGCAGCAGAGACAAAACACTATAGTAAGCAAGTTTTGCTGTAACTCTCACCTATAGCAGAAAGAAAGTTTTGAAAAAAAAAACGATCACACTTTGACACACTACAATTTAGAGAAATAACCCAATTTTACTAAGACGCCTTGAACATCATGTAGAGGTCTGCCTTATGTTAACATATCCATCAAAATCTCAATTTTGCAAATTTTGCTGTTATGGTGTGTCCAAAACAATTTCCGACCTGACAAATGGCGCCTTTAGCATGTTACCATGGCAACCATTCAAATCAACCAATCACAAGAGACACGTAACCATGGTAACGGGACGGTGTTGCCTTGTCTATGTTTACAAGTTGCACGTGAATACCAGGGCCTAGTGGTGAATACAGTGGCCGGAATGACTGAGTTGGCTGGTTAACGCGTGCTTTGTGTGAATTAAAAATATTATTTAGTTGTATTATTGTTTTAGTGTATCGATAATTATTGTGTTTAAATTATATTACACTATTATCTTCGTTGTCATTGGTGGAGTGTGTGTTTTCTAGTTTCTGCTAGAGTTTTTAAATAGTTGACTTGTGCAATGTCGGAAGGAAGGAAAGGCAGGCGGAGAATAAAGAATATTGGACAAAGTGTCCCGTTAAAGGGAGAGATGGTGTGTTATGTAAGAGAGTATTTTGACAGGAGAAAAGATAATGGCGGGCCTCTTTTACCTTTGGCGCAAGTCGTAATGAGAACTGTTGCTTGTGTTAAAATTAATAAGATCACTGTCACCAATATTTAAAAAGAAAAAGGCCGTGCAGATTTTTAATTATAAATATTTTTACAGTTTACAATTTTTTCAACGCCTTTCTAACAATATTACATTGAAGAATACCGACACTCATAAAAGTAGAGGCTTCGTATTAAATTAAAACTGTTTTTACAGTTTACAGTCCTTTCGACCCTTTTCTAACGATATTTACATTGAAGAATACCGGTACAACTACTACTACTACTACTACTACTACTACTACTACTACAACTAATTATTATTATTAGTATTATTATTCTATTATTATAGTCTAATAAAAATAATAATGTACACAAATTTTAATGCCTAGTGTTCAACAAATTGGTTAGAAATGTATTTCAGCCGTTCATTACTGCACTCTATCGGCAGCGCGCTTGCTTACACGAAAGATGGACAACATGACAACATTGCTCCCCCTTCTCTATAAGCTGTCAAGTCGGAAGTAGTTTTGGTCAAGGTATAGCAAGTTTTGCAAAAACGGTCCTCAATTACTCTTTTTTTTTTTCTTTTTTTTTGTAGAAGAAATAGGTTATACTGTTACTATCTGTAGAATTTCTTCAGAATATTTCCAAAACTCATTACAGATTGGAAGTATGCAAACTTTATTGATTTTAAGATATTCATATTAAACTTAAGTTGAAATTTGGCAGTAATACATTTTGTGATATATTTTAGTTCATGAGCAATTAGTTTGCAAGTACCTTATTAAATTTCTACTCTAAATAAAAGCCCATAATATTAAATAGAAGTAACTTACATGTAGGCTAGTTATCGTAATTAACATATTACAGGTAACATTTCATTACCAACTTATGTAGATAATAAATAAAAACAATAAATTAATGATATAGATTTTACCATCATGAGGGTTTGGTCCATTTAATGGTTCGAGAATTCTTCTGCCCCTCTTTGATGATTTTCTCTTTGGGATCCGGGGGGAGTGGCGTCCTGAAGATGGTTGAGGCCATGTTTGATTGAGCTTCTCATGCCCTACTCCCTCACTGCCCCTACCCGTGAGGGTAGCTTGTGACAGTCTATTCGGGAGTAGGGAGAAACCTGTGAAGCAAGTATTCTATTCAGTACAACGATTTTCATTAATGCATTTACCAAAATGTCTAAAATTCCTGTAGACTGTATGTGTTATATGGAATAACTGTAAATAAAGACATATAACAAAGAATCTAACAAGACCTAAAGGAAGACCACTGAATGTTTAGATCGAGACTTAAAGATCCGAGGATGATTTAAGACACTCCTGTTTCGAAAAACTAGCAAATGACCATGTTCATTTTATTGAAACGGACTTGCAGTTGAAATTAAATAAAAGTTGATATCGGTACTGTGAGCATTAAAATAATTGTGTTCTTATTAATTCCTATGGTTTCAGACTGTAAGCGAAAAGAAATAGTCTTCGGAAAACGTATTTCTTGTGTCAAATGTTTAACATTTAACACAAGAAAGTCAAATAATACGTTTTCCGAAGTGATATAATGTTAAAAGTAGTGTAATCAAGATGCATAATGTAGAAATAGTCAAATTAGGTATAGAACAAAATGAAATATTGTTCTTACATTTAAGAAAAAAATACTGTAATTAATAGAATCAGAGGTAAATCTGGATTGGATCTTGAAGCATTAGACAATGAGAAGCATAGCTCAAGATCTACGTAAAAATTAATTTTTGGTCCTACAGAATATACTTGGAGTCCAGCCACAAAGGGAAAAACACTAGAGGAGAGAGATTCGATCCGATGCTGTGGATTGAACTTCAGCATAGCTCAGTGGTTAGAGCACTTGATACATAAAACCAAAGACCCGGGTTTGATCCCTGATGCCGGAACGAATTTTTCTCCTCCAATAACCATTATAGCTCAATATGGTAAGAACACTCAGCTCGCCAAGTTGAGAGTCCTGGGTTCAATTCCCAGCGTCGGAACGAATTTTTCTCCATTTATAAGTTCCAAGTGGTGACTATATAGTCATTGATTACACATTTTCAGTATAGGATGGCGAGGTTCTCAAATATGAATATATACATAAAAGCACTAAACTTTAATTCTGACAGAGAGGTATCAAAACATTCGTTTCCTTCACATCAATTTTTGGGGCCCCTTATTTCATTAACAGGTATAAACATCAAAGTCGCTTGTGCCTTGTACATTTATTATCTACGTCAGTTTTAGAATATGAGGAAGAATAAGGCACTAAATATTTGAATTAAGTTTTGACTTTCAAGAATATAAGGGAACATCAAAGAAGCGACCTCTCACTTTATAGGGAATATAGTAACACCACTTCATTCAGGTGATTAATACTTTTAAATCTAAACCACTAGGATTTGTTTCGTTCTTTTTAGATACGCACACCCTATCGACTTACATGTCATAAATCAATCAATGTGTGGATATAAAGGCAACATTATTTGTTGTCAGTTTTTTCAATTCAACTGTTTGATTCACGAACTGTATATTATTATTACTAACTCGATCAGTTCGGCCTGCTTACAATCGTAAAGTTTGCCATGTTATCTTAAAAATATTTTATTTCTTCCAGTTATTGAAACACTTTTTTTTTTTCGTTGCTAATACCCTAACTCCTTTTCTAAGTGACGTCAGGTAACTGAAATAGAAAAACATATTTTTAATGATAGCTTTTAATGCTTTTATTCATGAGTAGTACCGGTACTGTGTTATAAGGAAATGGCGTTTGTTATAAGTATAGCTGAATCCTTATAATAAAATATATCAATTTGCATTTTAATGTACGTGTCAAAGTAAGATAACCGCTTGATTTTCGACAAGAATGCACAAACGAAGTATTTATTATAGATGTGACGCACAAAAGACTAACGTAACAATAACATTCAACTAAAAAATTATTTTACAACTCTTTATCCCGACTTGTAAACGACTAATCATTTTATGTATTTTCAGACATTCTTTGATCTCCTGCATAAAGGAATAATAGAGATCGTTTACATGTAGGCCTACAAAGTAATTCAATTTACAAAATACTTTCTTCTTTCCTCATATTTTGGCATGCCTATTTTCTTCTTCCTATTCTCATTCTCTTTCTTTCCAAGATGAACCAATCAAATCCCATTCCGAATCTAATCGAATTTCTCTATTCATTCCCAGGTCAGATAAAATCGCTGTTTTCGACAGAATAATAACGCTGTTTGTCGTTATAAATATTTCAGAAATATATAGATACTATTGAATTAATTTTAGTATTACCGCATTTTATGTTTTCTTTTATTTTTCAACATTTTATCTCTATGTTTCGAATATTGTGTTTTGTCTCTTTATTCTTAAAACGAATCTCGAGAACCTTATTTATGCAGTTTTTATTCGCATCTCGTTCTGTTTTTTCGATATCTAAATTTCACTTCAGTTCAATTAACATTGATTTTGAGAGATGGAGTGTTCTTCAGATTATCAGCATCTCTTATAATCTTTTCTAGAGGCTCTTTATATAATATGTCAGAACAATTGCAGTAGCATTTTTATTAAATACGTTGCTGTATTATTCACTAGAAACATATCTACAACTGTGTTTACAATTTAATTTATATTTTAACAGATATTTATTAAAATTCCATTTTTAATGTAGCCAAATAAATCTTTATATTTATTTATTTGAATATACAATTTCTTGAACCCTATTTTACCCGAAACTACATTAGGGTTATAGTTATAGCCTGAGTTTATGTATATATATAATTTGAACTGGTAATGGAAATTACGGGAAAACGGCTGAACGGATTTTAATAAATGGCCCCTTATTTTGAAGCTTGGAACCCAAAGTTTTTCGGAAAAAATAGTAGTTTTCAGTGAAATGTCAATTTTCTTACATAATTTTCCTATTTTCCAAAATCCATCTGTCGTCAGTTTTGAGAACTAGCTAATTGCATTCAGGAGAAGTGAAGCGAGCATCAAGTCGGCCGTGTTGCATTTCAGAATAAAACAAAACACACACTACAGTAAACAATATTACACGAAGGCCATGATCTGCAAGAATGCTGACATATTTAGAGCTCAAATTAAATTGATTATTAAAAACTTAACTTACTAAAAATAATTTACAGGTTCGATTCTGTGGTGTGTAATTTTCTGGGTACAGCTGTGTATTGGATATTAAAAACTACAAAACTTGAGGTGGTTTGATGACATTATTACTATTAGAAATTAAATATTATTGTAGTTAATGCCGTGATGTGACTATTTTTCATTAATTATACATATTAATGCTATATTGATGATATGAAAGTGAAACGTTTTGGGGTTATATAAGTAGATGTAGAGAATAACTTAAATTAGATTTTGATTTCTATATTTTACTGAGTGGCGGCTACATAGTATATATAGTATATGTTACTGAAAGTTATAAAACTTACGTAAGATAATATTATAAAAAATTAAATATTTTTATAGTTATTAATCAAGTGGGGTTGGGTCTTTTTCATATTTTTAATGGCGGTGTGGTGTAGATATTATATGCGTGGTTCTCTTCAGTATTGGCTCGAGAGAGAGTATCTTTCATTATTATGGAAGCAAATAACTTTCAGAATGTCTGGTATTTTTCATTGAAAATAAATCTGAAACATTTTTATTTGAACATCTAATGAACTTAGTTTACAGCATTTGCTGCACAAGCCACTAGTATTATTATAATGAGAATTCATTTGACGTGGGTAACCCAGTCTTGCTACTTAAAATCAACACTTATATCTACTACAATAATTTTAATTATTTACAAGTTCTGAAATATATTACATATAAAATTACAAAACTCTTTATAGCAGTATGTTTTTGTGAACACATTGAATAGTGGTTTGTCATATATTACATTACAAAAATGTAAATGTCCGACCAAAATAAATCTTTTGTTTTCAAACACTGGACAATGAAACAAAAGGTGATCCACAGTTTGCTGTTTATATTTAAATTAGCCTTAAAGAAAAAAACGTATTATGCATTATACAGAGTGTCCCATTTATCGTGACTTCCCAAAATAACTTTGTACGCAAGCATCAAATGAAAAATTGTTTCATACAAAAGGTGTACAACTGAAAGAGGAAATAATACTGATGGGGAGACAACTTTTTAGCGTTATTTATTAATGAGATACGAGTACCGTTATTAACATTGTTTCTTTAAATGGTAATATGTATGTACTATTCAGTATTTCAATTAAGCTCGTCAAGACCTGTCCAAAAATGTATCACAGCGGGTCATTCTAATAAATAGAACGTTAATAAACGGAACATTATTAATTGATGACTTGATGGCATGGTTCCTGTGCATAATACGTACAAAGGAACTGGTTTGACTTCAAGCTGGTGAATTATTGACTACCACAAATAGAAAAGACCTAGAGGAAGATTATACGAAGAAACAGACTCACAATGATAATGAAACACAAACACAAGGAAGTCAATAAAGAAGGAGAGAATAGCATTGAGATATTGGAAGACGTGATCAGGTCACAAACTCGCAATTCCGATTACAGACAGATAGGTCTTCGAACTATAAATTAAGTAGATGTTCATTATCCGCATCAATTTAATAGTGTAACATAATTGTGTATTACCTTCAACAGCATGATCAGATAAATATCTTGTTAAATTATTCATCACATATTTTTGTACATCATCTGAAAGTTTATTGACAACACTATTTTGATGGTTTTTAATTGTTATACTTTTGTACTATATGTATTGTTTCAAACAGACTTTTCATAATGAAAATATTCTGCTGTGATATCATGTGAATCTGACAGGTTACCAGTAATGGATTATTTGGGTGTGTTGTAAATAAGAAATGGTTAAGGAATGGATGCTGATCTTAATATTGATTACTAGTATATCTTTTACGGATAAAATACATAAGAAAGAACAAATTTACATCTTTTTACTACAATTAGTTAATCATTTAAGTAATAAAACATTATAGAACAAAGAAAAAGTATTAACTCCAGCAATAAATTTCAACTAAGAATTTTTATAGCCTTGTCATCTAAGCGATAGATGTCCTTGTCCAACACAACTATAAAAATACATTTTAAATGCGAAATTTGATATTAAACGACAATATTATTAACTTGCTAAAATATTTATTTTTAAAATAATTTTACTATGATAATTTAAAAACACTGAATAAACACATAATGGAACTTCAGTGATGTAGGGTCAGAATGCTGCTGGACTTCTATTTAAGGAAAGGTCATACACTGACAACAAACACCCATGTTTTAAGCGGGATTCGAACTCAAAAATGTAAATTCCACATAGTATTTAGGTTAAATCTGTGCACTTTAGCTGTTGCGTACACCACAACTTATCAATTTTTAATTTTTGCATTAATAAGGAGTTCAATGTCAAGAAATGTAATTTCAGTAGTTTGTATTTAAACTGTTACAGAATTGATTTGTAATTTGAATTTAAAATATCTACCAGAAAATCTTAATATATTTTCCTTTAATATAAACTGGAATATCAGGTTACTTTAACGCATTAAAGAAAATTGTTAAAACATGTAATAATTTTCTAAATTAGAAATGGAAATGAAGAACAATAACAAGAGAGTTAAGGGGAGAGGATGGTATTTTTTAGAACTTTTTTCCTATTTGGTGTAAATTATTAATTTTTTGTATATAGAGAGCTCATAACTGTGGCAACTCAACCAAATAAAAATATTTTGAAAAAAAAAATTTGGGGGCCCAAATTTGAAAAAAAATATATCCAATGCAGGATTGTACTAAAACCGATATATCTAAACCGTTTTTAAAGATATATTCAAACAGTTTTTACAATGTATTTGCAAAAGTATGTTCTACAAACTGTCTGTAACAGAATTTTGATATTAGTCCCTACGTTTGTAAAATAAACAATTAAAATTTAGTAACAATTTTCTGATTCCCTTTCTTGCAAACAAATGGACGAATTTTTAAAATGAAATCAATTAACAAAATTCTGTCACAGAGAAACGTTTCCTAATAGTCTAAAGAATGTGTGTTCTAAATTTCATGCATGTATCTTTAATAGTTCAGAAATTATATTCATTTTGTCTGGCAATGTAGCATAAAAATGAAGTTACTGGACACCGATAAAAGCGGGCGTGTGATTTGAAAATCCATAGCGGAGGAAGTTTAAAAATGACGTCTCAACATCCGATAAGGGCACAAATACCCACAAAATGTTATGCAATGCATTCCACATATATCAAAGGGTATTTTAAAGAAAAAAAAAACAATTTTTTGAAAATTTAATTTACCGGAAACAACAATAAAAGTGGGCGAGTGATTTAAAAATCCATAATGCAGGAAGTTTAAAAATGGCCATCCACACATATCATAAAATATTTTAAAGTATATATATATTTTTTTAAATTCAGTCATTTTTCATCAAAAATACCATCCTCTCCCCTTAAGTTCAGAAAAAGGTACATACGATCTCGTGTCCCTGAAAGGGGTTTAAGAACGGGTTGGAGTATGTGTGTGGGCTACAAACCTGTTAATCATTTGTCTCACTCCAGAGTTCACAGTCCCTCTGTGAGGACTTACAGGAATTTAAAGGGAAAAAGATTACACAACAACGAACTAAAAGTTGTTAGAAGGGAAAAATTGATAATTATCTTTGTATTCCATACCTATTTGTGGTACCATCATGACAAGCTTTCAAACGAAAGAAATGTTATCCATATATATTTGTTTATAACTACTTACTTCCTTTCTCTACAGAGTCGTTGTTTAAATTACTAAGTTCTGGAGGTGATTGGAATCGGAGTAATAAAGGACGGAATGTGCCTGAAACAAACATATGATAGTAAATAGATTATTACTCAAAGAATTACTTCAAGTATTATTTTAATTATAATATTTTCATAATTTCAACAACCAAGCTCTTAGTTTTTTGAAATCCGATTTATTAACAAAGAAATTTTTGTAATCGGCATATTGATGTACAAAAACAGATGTCACAGTTACAAAAAATGAATTAAGAGTGGTGTCTGTCTCAAATTTTAATGAAGTTCAGTTACTATTGTTTTCCTGACATAATAAAACAGAAATAATGATATTATAAATTTATTAATTTGTCATACAGAATAAAATCTGTAATATTGACAATTAATACTTGAGGAGAAAAATTCGCGCTCTGACCACTGAGCTACGCCGAATTCAATCCACAGCACCCGATCGAATTCTCCTCCTTCAACGTTTCCCTTTATGGCCTGACTCCAAGTTAGGCATATTTTCTAGACACCCTATATGAAGTGTAATCGAAACTAAACAGACGCCATTGTAAACCTGAATAACCATATTTTAATACCTTAGCGACTAATCCGAATAATATTAAGGTATGCTCATAAAAACGCCTCAATGAAAAAAAGAAATAGTTTTATATTCGAATTCAACAACTTAAATTCATGCGAATTTCATTCGTATTAAAGAAAATCTTATTCCTAATCCATCTCCCAAGTTTTATGACTTTATCTAAAAAAAACCTGTGAATAATTAAATTAATAAAATTATTAATTTTTGTTCCGACGGTTGAAAATCGCTTGCTATGTGTGGCGGTCTCAGCGTTCGCGAGACTTCGTAACGATGAGTAATCTCAAACGTCCGTCTCCCTGACCTTGATCTCGCAACATTCTGTACGACGGTAGAGCCTATCTGCTGAGCTCCTTTGTTCCGGTGAGTTATTTTTATTAAAAACTGACATGATATTTAAATCAGCTTTCTGAAATTTTCAGTGTAATCAATATACCCTAAAGAATTAAACACATGTTTTTTCGTTTGTAAAAATGAGTTGCATTTTGTTTTCTATATTTTTTAAAATTATTTTACGGTGGGTAACTATTTAAAAAATTATTATTATTTTTTTTTTTTTTCATTTTAAGGGCATTTATAAACAAGATTCTCCTTTTACGAATTGCACTGAAATCATTTTTCCATCTTCTTTTACACACTAAGAAAACTTCAATGAATGAAACCGTGTTTTTTGTTAAACCAATATTTTAAATTCTGATTGCTGCCAAACTATGAAAGATATAAATATAGTATTGCTTGAAATTCATATTTAGAACATAAAAAATAACCTACTACAATGTTTTTAACTTTTGAGACATCATGGTTCAAAAACATACTTTTTTGCATGGAATGATCCACCTGCCAAACTACTGAAAAGAGATAGGACTACGTAAAGTGAAAAAGTGAATCATACTTAAATAAAGTGGTAATAAAATTATAGATTAACTGATGTAAAGTCCGAAATAACCAAAATATAGTGATAAAAAGATCATAAGATGTATAAAATATTTGGCTTTGTTATGAAATGAAACAAAGTACTCGGATGTAATGTCTGAAGGACAAAAAATATCTGGACAGATACTCCAGAGAGTCTATGAAATAAAATATCAAATATGTGAGATGTCCTCCAGATGTAGACCAAAGGCCCAATAACAATCTAAATCCCAGAACGCCCTGTCAAGACCTTTCTCGGATAATAATTTTAAGACAGCGCTGATACAATTAAAAATTACTACAGTACCAACAGCGCCGCAAAATTGCTAGTAAAATAGGATTAAACACACTGCACACTAATAAATTTTGTTGCTAACCTTCATTAGAGATGAACCACAACTTACTCTGTGAAGAAATGCTATTCTGAGTGGCATCCAAGTCAGCTGTCCACGAAGAAATGCCGGCTCTAGGCCTTTGTTCATCCTGGAAAAATAAAAAGAAAAATTAAACGAAGTATTGTCACAAATATGGAATATAACAATATGGGATACGGAGTACTACTGAAATTACAAACATACTCTGAAAATCAAGATGTCATTAAAACATGCAAGGCGACATAAGAATGATCGCGTACGACGGAACTTCTCGACGACAGCTAACATTGTTGTGTTATTTGGTGCCGTATTGTTAAATCGCTCCTGGTACTGCTCTTTAACGTGGCGGAAGCTCGGCCCATTCTGATGCCCCACTCTGTATGACCGGAAATAATGCTCGACGATAAACACTTTCTCCTCTGTTGTGAGAACCATAATTACAGAAATCAACACAACACTGAATTCGCAATATGTCGAACTGTTGGTTGCTAAGGAAACGTGGACAGCAGATGAGCGGTAATTTCAGTACGCCTACTGTTTGTTTTGACGCATACCGTATAATCTTCCGTTTTAATGACGTCTTGCAATGTCCTTAATAACAACAACAACAACAACAACAATAATAATAATAATAATAATAATAATAATAATAATAATAATAATAATAATGGGCAAATCGTAAAATCTTTCTTTTCTCAATCGTACTTTCTTTTCTCAATCGTACTTTTCTTTTCTCAATCGTACTTTCAGGGACTGGAATGCTTTACCTGCAGACTTACTAAAGGCTTTACCAACAACCAAAAATGTATTTAAAATAGGCTTAAGGACTTTACTAATAGACGATAATTATACACAGTATTTAAATGGTGTAATTGATATTTTGTTATTGAAGTGTTCTATCAGTGAAGAATTATGTTGTGTCAGTGAAGTGTGTCGAGTAAGTGAAACGTGTTCCTGTCAGTGAAGCTTTATAGTTTATAGTGGCAGTGCAAAGTATTTGAACAGTGAAATGTTTTTTGAAGTGTTAGTGAAATCAGGATAGAATCAGTGAAATGTGTCGTAGTTCCAGTGCAGTGAGTGAGTTGACAGCGAAATGAGTGTAGTGTTGAAAGGTACTTGTGCAGATATGAACATATCATACTCGTGGGTTTTAGTTCGAACATAGGTTTAGATACAAGTTAGATTTACTTTAAATGTTATTTTAACTGACTGTGCTTCATTTAATTTAGGATGTTCCCTGTTTATTATTATTATTATTATTATTAATTATTGTTAATTATTGTTAGTATTAATTATTAGTATTATTATTAATTGTATTTTTTATTAATTGTGTTTATTATTGTCTTTATTGAGTGTAATTAGTTACCACTGCCACCGGGTATATACCCATTGCAGTGTGAATAAATACATACATACATACAAAACAGCGAACGCTAAGCTCCTCCCACGACCTCTTTCCACTTTTCCCCTACTACAGCGACTGTACAGTCACTGTATCCCCTACAAGCTCACCACACACTCTAGCGGGAAAGAGTGGAAATAGGGGTTTAGGGTGGGGTGACATCTAGTGGAGGAAAGTGGAATAAAAAGAGTGAATGCGGCATCTACGAAGCAAAAGAGGAACTTCATCCTATTTCCCTCTCCAGCCTCTCCTTCTCTCTTCCTTGCTTCATGTCTCTCTGTTTTTTTTCTAATGACTTTGCGGAGGGTAGTATTCGATCCGTTGATCTTCCTAACGAAACGCACGCACGCTTTTTGGTCACGCTTTAGACCTCTCGGCTACCGACACGAATTGGTGGTAGAAGGGAAAATGAATCTACTTATGTTCAAGGGAACTGCCGTAACGTATTGCAGAAATGCAATGTGTGTCATTGATATGTCTTAGTACGTACAGTATGTGGTTGTTGTCTAATGCACATTAATTTGGTTGTATTGTGTTATGTTGTAAAATATGAAATACATGCGAGGCGGTAGACAGTGATCCACCGAAGCGGGGCAGATAGTAGAGAGAGAGAGAGAGAGAGAGAGAGAGAGAGAGAGAGAGAGAGAGAGAGCAGGCGAACGAGGTGCCGAGCGGCGAGGGTGGGGATAACTTCCCCTACTGGCGTTCGCTGTTTTACGATTTATCCATAATAATAATGATGATAATAATAATAATAATAATAATAATAATAATAATAAGAATGGTGCACATTTTGTTTCCATGCTCTTTCACAAAATAATTACCGAGCCAATGTTCATTACACTTTCTACACTTACTATCGACTTTGCGTACTTTCGAAAACATTTTGCACTTAAGTAAACCTGACACCACACTACTGCACGAACAGTGGAGCACTGATAAAGAATGACAATGGAAGTTGTAGAGTTGGTGGACAACTCTCTGGTATAACGGCCTGCCTTGGGATGGGGGTGGCCTTGCAAAGTCTGCTAATCCCCAAACTCCAGCCAGACAGCGTATTCCGAATCTCACCGGTCCGGTGGCATCAATGACGTCACGTTGCAACGAAAATAAGGAACAAAACTGCTGGAAGAATCGATGCTGTCATGGCGACTGTGTAAGTGGTTATCTGTGCTACGCTAGCAAAATTTTGCGAAATTTCCGTACTGCCATCTCGTTCAAATAAAAGAGATCATAAACAACTTATTTCTTGAACCGGTAGTAATAACTGGTCCGTTGACATGTTCGCTCATAAGCCATCAACATATTGTTTTTACGTTGTGCTCATTACAAACAATACAGCAGAACACACCGGCATGACACAACAGTGCACGATGTCATTCGTCTGCTAATTCCCGCCCTATACAAGAACCAATCAGATTCACTGATGACGGCTGATGGAGCCTGCCACCACTTCTGCAAGTTGATGGCACCGGTGCGACACCGGTGGAGCATCAATGACGTCATCGGTGGAATTCGGAACACCGTGATGCCATCGGATTGCTCACCGGTGAGATTCGGAATACGCTCACAGGGTCGCAATCGTTAACAGCGTATTCCGAATCTCACCGGACCGGTGGACAACAATGACGTCACGCTGCAGCGAAATTGGAACAAAACTGCTGGAAGGTTCGATGGCTGTCATGGCGACTGTGTAAGTTGTTGTCTGTGCTACGCTAGCAAGATTTAGCGAAATTTCCGTACTGCCATCTCGTTCAAAGAAAAGAGAGCATAAACAATTTATTTCTTGAACCGGTAGTAATAACTGGTCCGTTGACATGTTCGCTCATAAGCCATTAACATATTGTTTTTACGTTGTGTCATTACAAACAATACAGCAGAACACACCGCCATGACACAACAGTGCACGATGTCATTCGTCTGCTAATTCCCGCCCTATACAAGAACCAATCAGATTCACTGATGGCGGCTGATGGAGACTGCCACCACCTCTGCAAGCTGATGGCACCGGTGCGACATCGGTGGAGCATCAATGACGTCATCGTTGAAATTCGGAACACCGTGATGCCATCGGATTGCTCAGCGATGAGATTCGGAATACGCTCTAAGTTTCTGGTATATTCATTTTCCAGGAATTAACGATTACAGCCTTCAAACTTTCGAGTCATGCTCAAAACATAATTATGCTGCTGGAAATTGAACTTTATGAAGTTGTTTAAAATTAATGAATTAATATTCGGATCATGGCGGGCCAGTGAAACGATCATGGCGGGCCGTAGTTTGGGCGGCCCTGATAAAGGACGTCTTTTTCATGAGATAAAATGTCATGAAATGATAGAAAAAGTGAGATGAAAAGGAAATTATCAACAGTAATCTCAGTAGAGGTTTTGATTTATCTAGAGAAAATCAAAACTCGAGTGGGATTTAATTGACTATTACACGATTAGAAGAAAGTATATAAAGATTAGAAGTAACAAAGTACTCCAATACAATAAAATATTAATTGACTTACGAAAATACAAGTGTCTTCAAATTTATTATTGTACCATCTCAACATTACGCTAGATAGCAGTAGTTGTTTTATGATTATGTTTTCTTGTTATCAGTTGTGCCAACTATGGAATCTTCATTGAACTCTGTGGACGGTTACTAGCAACGAGTTAAATACTGGTATCTAACTCGTTGGTTACTGGTCAAGAAGGCTTTGTTGATTCAGTTTCATTTTTATTAGAACATTTGCACTCCACTTAAATCATCCGGATCCCAGTAATCAACGTCACTTGACAGATGATTTTCAATAAATCTTAGTATTAAACAATCTCTGATACGTGACTACCCATAATAATACTGTATATAGCAGAAGCTATAACAAATATAACCTAAATAATATAAACAAGTGTTAGAAAATTTTTAATTAGGGATGATGAAATAAACAAGAAACGTTTTAATTAACGATGATGAAATAAAATCTAAACATGAATAATTTTAAAAGAAACAATTATTGAAAGTACAATTTTCAAATTTGAATGTTTTAGTGGTTGGTGGTTCAGTTGATGTTATATTGGACGTGTGCGTAAAAGAAGTGAACTCATTGATGTACATGGCGTATCCCTCAACTTATTCAGGGTTTCCGAATGGTGCTCTTCATATATGACCAGTGATTTTCATTAATTCTTGTTCTTGAATGCCAATGCGAGTCATATTTGAAACTGCTGTGCATCGACTGGAGTGGTTTGTAATTTTCTGTTTTTTTTTTTTTTTTTTTTTTTTTTTGACGTCCAGACCAGTGCAGTTTGAAATGTTGGCAAACAAAGAAACAAATGCTAGGGTAGTAATAAAAATAAACAAATGCTAGGGACGCGATGAAATTAAACAAATGCTACGGACGCGATAAAATTGTGGGACAAGCAGCCATGATTGGTTGAAAGACGTCCTTTCGTACCGTTTTATTGGTCAAAAGTAGTGTGACGTAGTAAGAGTGTAATAGTCAGTGGACTAAAATTGATGAAGCTGAGAAAAACCTTCATTCCAAGATCTCTCCTACCACAAGAATCAATGCAACGTCTGAGCTCGGCAAGGAGTCCATTAAATGTCAATTCCGCGCTCTAGCGGCGCTGAGATACCAGAGGAATTAATGAGTATTGTTTGTTATTCGCTTGTTATTCTCTGGCCTAGAAGAAACATGCAGAATAAAATACAAACAAAACACAATTGTATACACTTATTTTGTACTTGTTATCACACGAACTATTTACTTACAGAAATTCACAAACGACTCATCCATCACACCTTATCTTCGTCTCCCTTTCTCAGTTGTTTTGAAACATCCACAAGAAACAGCTAAATCGATTGCGAGCCACTCGGCAAATTCATCATTAATTTAACATGTGACTTCATGTCAGAGTAGGCAGCGAACTCTTTTCTTCTGACGCAATTCATAAATCGTAAACGCGTTATCGATTGTAACATTATAAATGACTGCAGGAGAGGTATAATTACCTCAATTCTTCTATTAAGTTTTGATAAATGAATTCTTAACAGAGAAATTAGCCACCATTCGCTTTAAAGGTGTGGTAGTTTTTCACTCGCTTCGTTCTCACTTTCTCTGCATTAAAACAATGGCCCTGTTCAGAGTTGACTAAATGAATAATAATAACAATAATAATAATAATAATAATAATAATAACAACAATAATAATAATATTACAGTAAGTTAATAATAGTAGTAGTTGTAGTAGTAGTAGTAATAATAATAATAATAATCATAATAATAATAATAATAATAATAATACAGTAAGTTAACAACAACAACAACAATAATAATAATAATAATAATAATAATAATAATAATAATAATAATAATAATAATAATAATAATTTTACTTGCAGCAAGTAAAGAAATAGGTTTGGAAATAAATCCCGAAAAGACAAAGTATATGATTATGTCTCGTGACGAGTATATTGTACGAAATGGAAATATAAAAATTGGAAATTTATCTTTTGAAGAGGTGGAGAAGTTCAAATATCTTGGAGCAACAGTAACAAATATAAATGATACTTGGGAGGAAATTAAACGCAGAATAAATATGGGAAATGCCTGTTATTATTCGGTTGAGAAGCTTTTGTCAATTAGTCTGCTGTCAAAAAATCTGAAAGTTAGAATTTATGAAACAGTTATTTTACCGGTTGTTCTGTATGGTTGTGAAACTTGGACTCTCACTTTGAGAGAGGAAAATAGGTTAAGGGTGTTTGAGAATAAGGTGCTTAGGAAAATATCTGGGGCTGAGAGGGATGAAGTTACAGGAGAATGGAGAAAGTTACACAACACAGAACTGCACGCATTGCATTCTTCACCTGACATAATTAGGAACATTAAATCCAGACGTTTGAGATGGGTAAGGCATGTAGCACATATGGGCGAATCCAGAAATGCATATAGAGTGTTAGTTGGGCGGCCGGAAGGAAAAAGACCTTTGGGGAGGCCGAGACGTAGATGGGAAGATAATATTAAAATGGATTTGAGGGAGGTGGGATATGATGATAGAGACTGGATGAAGCTTGCTCAGGATAGGGACCAATGGCGGGCTTATGTGAGGGCGGCAATGAACCTCCGGGTTCCTTTAAAGCCAGTAAGTAAGTAAGTAAGTAAGTAAGTAAGTAAGTAAGTAAGTAAGTAAGTAAGTAAGTAAGTAAGTAAGTAAGTAATAATAATAATAATAATAATAATAATAATAATAATAATAATACAGATTTGGACGATATGCTAAACGAGTGAAATAAACATATAACACAAAGAGGCAAAGGAATTTATATTAATAAATTTATATATATATATATATATATATATATATATATATATATATCAATACGTTACTGTTTGCAGATGACCAGGCTCTGATCGCAATGTCTGAGAAAGAACTGCAGTATTGTGTATATAAGCTAAATACAGTAGCAAATGCTTATAATTTTGAGATATCAAAATTTAAAATCGAAATAATGGCATTCAAAGGGAAGAGCCCTGTAAGATCAAAAATTGTAGTAGATGACATTATGCTTAAACAAGTGTCACACTTTAATTATTTGGGAAATGATATATTCTATAGCTATGATAGAGATGTACAAATAAAACTTTCCAAGTACCAATATATGTATGTGTGGTACAATCAGAAGAGTTTTAAGGAGTAAAACAAGGAAGGAAACAACAATTAAAATTCTATAAGGCTATAGCAGTTCCATCCCTCTTATATGGTAGTGAGAATTGGGTCCTAAGACAGAAAGAAATTAATAATATACAGTCATGAGAAATGAAATTTCTAAGAGCAGTCAAGGGTTGTACAAGACTAGAGCATATACGAAATGAAAGCATAATGGAGGAATTATAAATTAAATATATAATTCAGCAAGTCTGTGATTATAAGAAAAGATGAATCGACCATTTACAGAGAAGGGATTATGGAAGGTTTCCGAAGTTGGCATGGAATTATAAACCGCGAGGAAGGCGGGACTCTGGCAGACCAAGAAAGCGATGGAGTATTGAGCCGGAACAGGCCATGAGGCCTATACCATGAAGAAGAAGATGATGATGATGATGATGAATAATACAGTAAGTTAATAATAATAATAATAATAATAATAATAATAATAATAATAATAAATATTTATAAATTAGGACTTCTGGATCATTTCATGTTAATTATTTCAAGAATTTTTTAATCAACACTAATCATACACCATATAAAGAGCATGGAGCAAGACCATAATCTAAGACAACACAGTGTAAACAAGACAAAGACACACATAGTCACTAAGAAAGAGAGAAAATTTCCATATTACTGCCGGAAATCGAGTCTGGATCCTCTGAATTTGTACCGTAATAAAAAACGAAGTCTCTTGAGACAAGATCTAGAACACAATAAAACTGCGAGATTCCTGAAAGTTTAAAATACGCCTAGGCTATGTGGAGAATATAGAAAAAGGTGTGAACAAGAAAGATTTCATGAACGAAGCTTATGCCAATTTTATGATACCGATAATTATATTTGCTTTACAAAAGTGCTCTATCCACACTTCATATTTATTTCACAATCTTCATGACTTCCATAACGAAAGATTCTTTAATGTGTTTCACATGCACATACAGTAGGTCTTTCGTTACAGTTCTTTCTGCTTTGAATGTGTTTTTTTATTGGGTTATTTTACGACGCTGTATCAACATCTAGGTTATTTAGCGTCTGAATGATATGAAGGTGATAATGCCGGTGAAATGAGTCCGGGGTCCAGCACCGAAAGTTACCCAACATTGGCTCGTAAAGGGTTGAGGGAAAACCCCGGAAAAAACCTCAACCAGGTAACTTGCCCCAACCGGGATTCGAACCGGGGCCACCTAGTTTCGCAGCCAGACGCGCTGACCGTCACTCCACAGGTGTGGACTTGAATGTGTTACTTCAGGGTACATACATACATACATACATACATACATACATACATACATACATACATACATACATACATACATACATACATACAGTACGATTATTTAGTCCTGACAGTCGCCGGCGATGTGCGCCTGGGTCAGACGAGTCCATTTAGTTACGCCAAGGGGTGTTTGAGTTATTTACTCGCTTGCCTTCGGAGCGATCGGATGTCATGCGTACGATAGAGCGGTATGGTCCAGTACAATTAAGTGTACTGCATTCCTTTACCGACCACTCGCCCTTATCTCTACTCAGGAACTCTACCCGCTCCTCCTATTACTTCCCCTCTTTCGCGTCGCAGAGCTGTCAGGACTAAAATAAATAATCAGTCTGTACAACATACATACATACAGACCGATTATTTAGTCCTGACAGCTCAGCAACGCGAAAGAGGGGAAGTAACAGGAGTAGTGGGGAGAGTTCCGGAGTAGAGATAAGGGCGAGTGGTCGTTAAAGGAATGCAGTACAGGATAACTGTACTGGAAACACAACGCTATACCGCATGCGAAGACATCCGATCGCTCTGACTGCAGGTGACAGCCTAACCTGAACATCCCTTGGCGTAACTTAATGGATTCTCCCGACCAAGGCGCACATTGCCGGCGACTGTCAAGACTAAATAATAGTACTGTACATACATAGTGTTCTGCCAAATGGCAGCTATTTCATTGCAAAACCAACATTCTCCAATCTTTCCTATTTCCTGCCTTCCTCTTAGTCTTTGCATATGATCCATATATCCTAATGTCATCTATCATCTGATATCTTCTTCTGCTCTTAACTCTTCTCCCGTTCACCATTCCTTCCAGTGCATCCATCAGTACGCAGTTTCTTCTCAGCCAGTGACCCAACCAATTCTTTTTTCTCTTTCTGACAGTTTCAGCATCATTCTTTCTTCACCCACTCTTTCCAACACAGCTTCACTTCTTATTCTGTCTGTCCATTTCACACGCTCCATGCTTCTCCATATTCACATTTCATATGCTTATATTCGCTTCTATTGACTTCGTCGTAATGTCCATGTTTCTGCCCCACACAATGCCATACATCACACAAAATACTTCACTAGTCCCTTGCTTAGTTATTTTTCCAGAGCTCATCAGAAGATGCTCCTTTTCCTATTAAAAGCTTCCTTTCCCATTGCTTTCCTTCTTTTGACTTCCTGATAGCAGCTCATGTTACTGCTTTTAGCACACTCCAAGTATTTGAAGCTGTCCACTTGCTTTATTGCCTTATTTAGTATTCGCAAGTTTACCTTCTTAATTTTTCTTCCTATGACCATGGTCTTCGTCTTATTTTTTTTTATTTTAAATGGATTGATAAGATTTATTATTTACCATTTAATACCCATTTGCAGTGTGAATAAATACATAAACATACATACTACGTTTGAAGACGCTTACAACAACTGTGTTTTGCTGGTCATTGATGATAGTTGAAGGTCAAAGATCAAGATGTAACAAGTATTCCCACTTCTTAACAGAAGTGCTGCCACAATTAATAGAAAACATGCCACTGAAAATACGGCAATCCATGCGGTACCCACAAGATGGATATCCAGCCTATTCTGCACGGATAATCACAGTGGTTCTTAACAGAACATTTGAAGAACATTGGATCGGTCAGTGCAGACACACAAAATGGCCTTCATATTCACCAGACTTAACACCAATGGACTTTTATTTGTGGGGAAATTAAGACAAGCAGTGTACAAAGAAATACTGATGAGTCCCAAAGACATGAACTACCGTATAACATGAGCTCGACGAAAAGCTCTGATTAAATGTTAAAATTGTCCGTAATATACGAACAGAAAGTAATGCATTTCACTGTACATAAAAACGAATTGATAAGCATCGTACCACGTAGCAGAAATTAAGCCATTTACAGATGTGGAGAATGTTAAAGAGTGTCTTCTAAATGTATAAGTATGTGCCACTTAATTCTATGAATTTCCAAATTTCCAAATTAAAAATAGAGTACAAGTGAAATAAAACAACAAATCAACCTGCTCCTATAGATATGATTTTACAGAAAAGTAGCAACTAAAAAAAAATAGTAATATTTAAGTATTAGTTATGTTACTTTATCTTGAAATTAATAACAATACTTTATTGCCAGAACAAAGATACATATTGCTTTTTATATAAAAACATTCTAGCACTCCAAGAAAGAGTAAGTTATATACTCGTGCTCAGGGGGCATTCCACATAATGTTAAGACATTTTATGAAATAACAGAGTAAAAAAAGATTAAAAAGAAGAAAAAACACAGCTATCACAATCATTGAACTTTAAATTTTCCCTCTAAACAATAATTTTTAATTGATTTTTTTTAATAAGAAGCATTAGCAAATTGTATGTTTGGTTATTTAGCTATTATATTGTTATAAAGCCTTGGACCGAAGTTGCTACTATGATTATATCCTACAGTTGTAGTACATTTTCGTTCTGTCAAGCATATGTTGTTTGACCTTTTGGTTTTATATTTATGTGAATATAAATTAAATATATTTCGATTTTTATGTACGAAATTCAATAACACTTCGTTATAAATTTGATGGAAGTAAAGTACTTTAAATTCTGAATATAGCAGCTCTGAAGGATAATCAAGAGGTTTATTAATACATATTTTTATTATTCTTTTCTGTAGCAGAGTTATTGGCATGAGGGAGGTACTATAAGCACTACCCCATCCTATAATGCCGTATTGTAATATAGCTTGTACTAATGCGAGGTAAATCAGTCGTAAAGTATGGACAGTCAAGTAATTTCGTAGGATAACAAACCTAGTGAATAATTTTTCTTAATCTATTGCATAGAAAAACAACATGTTTATCCCAACGTAATTGTTGGTCGATATTATTGCGAGATATTTAATGTGAGGAGATTCATTTAGAATAGGACAGTTACAACTATTAGAAGAACAATTGAATGTATGAATTTTTAAACACAAGAGCGAATCAGGAGATTTCATACCAACAGATGTTAACGAAAATGGTACAACCGTAGTTTTAGAATGATTTAAGACAAGTTGGTTGAAATCAAACCAATTTTTAATCAATGTGATGCCATTATTTGCATTAAAGTAGGTATCAGCCCAAGTTTTATCTGCAAAATAACAACCGTGTCATCTACATACGAAAATATCTCAGCAATGAATTTCCTTAAATTAACTGCCAATAAATCATTAATATATAATAAAAACAAAATTGGACCGAGGACAGACCCTTGTGGGACACCGATATTAATATTTCGAGTGCTACTAAATTTATTATCAATTTTGGTTACATGTGTTCTGTTACTAAGGTAAGAAGCAAACAATTTCAAAACAATTCCATTAAGTCCTATCTTTTTTAATTTTTCTAATAATAAAAGGTGATCAAAGGAACGTTTGTCTTTTTACTTTCTACAACGTAAGTTCGTGTCACAGTTAATACATCGTATGAAAAAATTTCATATCCCGATGCCATGACCTTGGCAATTTAAATGAAAGTGTACGAGCATCAATTAATGCTGTTACAACAACATGCTATCCTACATCTCTCGGCCTTGTATAGGACTTGTCTCGACATATACAAGATGATATCGAGATATCTCCTGAGAGGTGTGGTTTTAAACTGTCTCATCCACTTTGCATGTTGTGCTTATAGCCTTGGAGATTTATCCTTCGAAGAGGTGGAAAAATTCAAATATCTTGGAGCAACAGTAACAAATATAAATGACACTCGGGAGGAAATCAAACGCAGAATAAATATGGGAAATGCGTGTTATTATTCGGTTGAGAAGCTCTTATCATCCAGTCTGCTGTCCAAAAATCTGAAAGTTAGAATTTATAAAACAGTTATATTACCGGTTGTTCTGTATGGTTGTGAAACTTGGACTCTCACTCTGAGAGAGGAACATAGGTTCAGGGTGTTTGAGAATAAGGTGCTTAGGAAAATATTTCGGGCTAAGAGGGATGAAGTTACAGGAGAATGGAGAAAGTTACACAACACAGAACTGCACGCATTGTATTCTTCACCTGACATAATTAGGAACATTAAATCCAGACGTTTGAGATGGGCAGGGCATGTAGCACGTATGGGCGAATCCAGAAATGCATATAGAGTGTTAGTTGGGAGACCGGAGGGAAAAAGACCTTTAGGGAGGCCGAGACGTAGATGGGAGGATAATATTAAAATGGATTTGAGGGAGGTGGGATATGATGATAGAGACTGGATTAATCTTGCACAGGATAGGGACCGCTGGCGGGCTTATGTGAGGGCGGCAATGAACCTTCGGGTTCCTTAAAAGCCATTTGTAAGTAAGTAAGTAAGTAAGTAATAATAAAAGGTGATTCACGGTATCAAAGGCTTTTCTGATGTCAATAAAAACACCTAAACATTTATTTTTACAGTCCAAAGGAACGTTTGTCTTTTTACTTTCTACAACGTAAGTTCGTGTCACAGTTAATACATCGTATGAAAAAATTTCATATCCCGATGCCATGACCTTGGCAATTTAAATGAAAGTGTACGAGCATCAATTAATGCTGTTACAACAACATGCTATCCTACATCTCTCGGCCTTGTATAGGACTTGTCTCGACATATACAAGATGATATCGAGATATCTCCTGAGAGGTGTGGTTTTAAACTGTCTCATCCACTTTGCATGTTGTGCTTATAGCCTACCCACACGGTTTTTATCAATACTTTCGTTTCGCCAACGTACACTGCATTGCGGGCAAATATGAAATCGTTTTTTCTTAATAAAACATTACACGTTTCTTAAATACAAAAAAGCATTGACAATTTTTCTTTATGCTGCCTTGATTAGGAAAATATTTAAAAACTGTGACTAATATTTTCTATATTTTTACACAATTATATATTACATAGAACATTGATACAAGATTTCTATTGCGAATATTTTTATACGCACAAACGTATTAGGCATTTGTGTAAGACTAAATTTCTGTGATTCTGAGGCAAAAAAGGTGATATGTCAATTTTTGGCGAAAATGAGATTTTGCGGTATGTTGTGCATCTTGATGGTGTTTTTATTGTGACTATTACACTTTTACTACGTCATACTACTTTTGACCAATAAAACGGTACGAAAGAACGCCTTTCAATCAATCATGGCTGCTTAGCGCACAATTTTATCGCTTCCCTAGCATTTGTTTTTATCACTTCCCCAGTATTTGTTTTCAAACTGCAAATTTTTTATGGTAGGTACTATTAAATAAGCATTGCGATCGTCATTTGTTTCTCGCATAGTTAGTCGACTGAAAATGGCGGCTCCGTTCAAACGTTTTGGTGACGGGAACATTAGTGAAATAGAATTTTAGTAAGTCAATTAATATCTAATTTATTGTATTAGAATACTTTATTTCTTCTAATCTTTATTTCTCCTGTTTCTATCACCTCCCTACCATTTGTTTCTTTGTTTACCAACATTTCAAACAGCAAATTCTTTACAGTATCATAAAACATGCTTTGCGATCGTCATTTGTTTCCAATATAGACAGTCAACTGAAAATGGCGGCTCCGTTCAAACGTTTTGATGAAGCTAACATTACTGAAATAGAATTTTAGTAAGTCAATTAATAGTTTGTTGTATTAGAGTACTTTATTTCTTCTAATCTTTATAAACTTTCTTCTAATAGTGTAACAGTCAATTAAATCCCACTCGAGTTTTGATTTTCTCTAGATAAATCAAAACCTCTAGTGAGATTACCGTTGACAAAAGATGACATGCATATCTATAATATAGATCGTCATTTATTTCTCGCATAGATAGTCGACTGAAAATGGCGGCTCCGTTCAAACGTTTTGGTGAAGGGAAATTAGTGAAATAGAATTTTAGTAAGTCAATTAATACAGTACACAATTTATTGTATTAGAATACCGGTACTTTATTTCTTCTAATCTTTATATACTTTCTTGTTTCTATCACCTCCCTACCATTTGTTTCTTTGTTTACCAACATTTCAAATAGCAAATTCTTTACGGTATCATAAAACATGCTTTGCGATCGTCATTTGTTTACCGCATAGACAGTCAATTGAAAGTGGCGGCTCCGTTCAAACGTTTTGGTGAAGCTAACATTAGTGAAATAGAATTTCAGTAAGTCAATTAATATTTTATTGTATTAGAGTATTTTATAATCTTCTAATCTTTATATACTTTCTTCTAATCGTGTAACAGTCAATTAAATCCCGCTCGAGTTTTGATTTTCTCTGGATAAATCAAAACCTCTAGTGAGATTACTGTTGACAAAAGATGACATGCATATCTCTATTATTTTTCCCTCTAACCAGTTGTTTTGAAACATTACTATGATTTTATACGCTCCTGAAAAACTACAAGAAATGATAATATATATCACATTTTGCCCACAATATGTGCCTCATTAATAAACCAGGTGGCAGAGTATTGGCTTACAATGTCTGCGGATTCAGGTTACAATCCCGGTGATGACGAAGTCATTTTGTGGTGGACAAAGCCAAGGTTCCTGAAGGTTTTTGTCCGGGTTTTCCTCTTTCCTTCCGTTATTTCATCGTCATTCTCCATTCCGATATTCATTATATCATTTCAATAGTGTCTACCGAAATGGTGCGGTGCGGCATACTGATGTCATAAAACTGGGGAGGTGTAGTAGTACGCTTTCGGGAAGAGGGAAAAGGGTACTCTAGTGGGTCATCGGACCCTTGAGTCTAAATATGAACATGTGCATATTCCTGGTTTTGTTGAATTAACTCGTAAATAGGCCCTACTGAATTTGAACGAAATCCGTGTAATAGTGTTTGAGAACGAATTTTCCGATATTAGGAGTGACAAAAACGTGCTTGTGAATATCAAATGAGAATGAGAGAATAAAATGGTGCATTCATGACCAGAATATTGTACGAAATGGAAATCTAAAAATTGGAGGTTTATCTTTTGAAGAGGTGGAGAAGTTCAAATATCTTGGAGCAACAGTAACAAATATAAATGATACTCGGGAGGAAATTAAACACAGAATAAATACGGGAAATGCCTTTTATTATTCGGTTGAGAAGCTTTTATCATCAAGTCTGCTGTCAAAAAATCTGAAAGTTAGAATTTATAAAACAGTTATATTACCGGTTGTTCTTTATGGTTGTGAAACTTGGACTCTCACTTTGAGAGAGGAACATAGGTTAAGGGTGTTTGAGAATAAGGTGCTTAGGAAAATATTTGGGGCTAAGAGGGATGAAGTTACAGTAGAATGGAGAAAGTTACACAACACAGAACTACACGCATTGTATTCTTCACCTGACATAATTAGGAACATTAAATCCAAACGTTTGAGATGGGCAGGGTATGTATCACGTATGGGCGAATACAGAAATGCATATAGAGTGTTAGTTGGGAGGCCGGAGGGAAAAAGATCTTTGGGGAGGCCGAGACGTAGATGGGAAGATAATATTAAAATGGATTTGAGGGAGGTGGGATATGATGATAGAGAATGGATTAATCTTGCTCAGGATAGGGACCAATGGCGGGCTTATGTGAGGGCGGCAATGAACCTGCGGGTTCCTTAAAAGCCAGTAAGAAAGTAAGTAAGTAAGTAAGTAATTCGATGAACGAAATACGAAGATAACCAGCTGCTTCATGTTATGACGTAGTATGTTTATTGACAGGGCGTCACTAGTAGCGATTCATTGGTAATGTACAACATACTTGAATTCTTTCGTGGAACAGAAAGATACAACTCCATACTTTACAACTTCTTTCATCAGTAATTTGTAATGCACACCACCATACCTTTTTTGAATAGACTATTGGACTCATTGTGCTACCGCCAATTTTTACGAGGGCGAAAAACAGACAGTATATTTTTCATGAAGCCCTCTGTTTCAGAGATACCTCGGCTAGATTTCAAATATGGTGGAAAACATAGTAACCATGAAATCAGCAAGGGCAACTAGGCCAAACTTTTATCTAAATCTGTTTACCACGCCTTAAGATCTTAGATATTGATTTCCTTTGAGTAAAGGCCTCAACACATCTATATAAGATGAGAACTGATATAGACCCTAATGCATGTCTAAGATGAAGTTGGACTTATTCCTTCCCGCCCACAGGGCTGTCATCGGGAAAGTAATAAATATTGAAACGTCACAATTCAAGGGCGAACGCCACGAGTACAATAGAAGCGTTGTGCCCACGTACATTACCACAATGGCTTTGAATCGATATTATATATAGGTGAAATTTCTCCTCGCGGTAGTTGTGGTGGCATTGAGAAAGCCATTTATTATCCTAGTATACAATTCGGTTTTCGTCTTTGATTATCAGATATAATTTAGTCATTAGCCAAGTAGCAAAGTTAATAGGGTAAACTAGGGTCTGTTGGACAGTCGGGCATGTTGGACACTTTGTACTTTAACGTGTTACCTCGCCACTTGTGGGCACCACATACTGCTAGAAGTCAATGACGGAAGTAGCCACGAGTGGCGCTAATTCCGTCATTGACTTCTAGCAGAATATGGTGTCCACAAATGGCGAGGTAACACGTTAAAGTACAAAGTGTCCAACATGCCCAACTGTCCAACAGACCCTAGTTAACCCTATACACATTTCTCCATTTACATTATTATTAATGCTAACTTTAATTTTTAGTGGCGCGCGTGTGTATGTATTTTAAGTTACGTACTTACATACTTACTGGCTTTTAAGGAACCCGGAGGTTCATTGCCGCCCTCACATAAGCCCGCCATTGGTCCCTATCCTGAGCAAGATTAATCCATTCTCTATCATCATATCCCACCTCCCTCAAATCCATTTTAATATTATCTTCCCATCTACATCTCGGGCTTCCTAAAGGTTTTTTCCCTCCGGCCTCCCAACTAACACTCTATATGCATTTCTGGATTCGCCCATACGTGCTACATGCCCTGCCCATCTCAAACGTCTGGATTTAATGTTCCTAATTATGTCAGGTGAAGAATATAATGCGTGCAGTTCTGTGTTGTGTAACTTTCTCCATTCTCCTGTAACTTCATCCTTCTTAGCCCCAAATATTTTCCTAAGCACCTTATTCTCAAATACCCTTAACCTATGTTCCTCTCTCAAAGTGAGAGTCCAAGTTTCACAACCATAAAGAACAACCGGTAATATAACTGTTTTATAAATTCTAACTTTCAGATCTTTTGACAGCAGACTTGATGATAAAAGCTTCTCAACCGAATAATAAAAGGCATTTCCCGTATTTATTCTGTGTTTAATTTCCTCCCGAGTATCATTTATATTTGTTACTGTTGCTCCAAGATATTTGAACTTCTCCACCTCTTCAAAAGATAAACCTCCAATTTTTATATTTCCATTTCGTACAATATTCTCATCACGAGACATAAGAATATACTTTGTCTTTTCGGGATTTACTTCCAAACCTATCTCTTTACTTGCTTCCAGTAAAATTCTCGTGTATTCCCTAATCGTTTGTGGATTTATTCTATGGAGAAATGTACAGGGAAATTTATTTCGTTATTATTCCCATTTCCCCCAACTATTTTATTATAACATTATTTTTTTAACTTAAGTCAACTTCTATCGTTCAGGAAGTAGTATTTATACAGTATTTTTGTAGTTATAGCCTAAATACAGCAGACCCGGTTTTTATTCCAGGGAATTATTTCCCTCCCACTAAAAATGGGCATGTTCTTGTCCTATATCGTCCTAAAGACAAAAATCAATATGTTTACTGAACGTATTTAAAACTCTGGAGATATGATTCCTGGGGATAAGCTAAGCAATTTATATAATTGAAACGTGAAAATCGAATTTTGCGTCCAATAGAATTTAAAAAAATAAATACAATTTTGGACAGCCCCAAATTCATTACAAATTGACCAATAGTGAAATTTTTTGTCAAATTGATCCTCTACACAGGATGAATCGTAAGTAATGTCATTAATTTCAGATGGTTATTCTTTAAGACACTTACTTACAAATGACTTTTAGAGAACCCGGAGGTTCATTCCTCTCTCACATAAGCCCGCCATTGATCCCTATCCCTATCCACATACCCCACCTACTTCAAAACTATTTTAATATTATCCTCCCATCTACGACTAGGCATCCCAAATGGTCTTTTTCCCCTCAGGCATTCTTTCTGATATAAAAAAAAAAGTTTGATACAATTTTGCTCGTTCTTGCTTCCTTTTGGAGACAAAAATTGTTTTATATGGGTTACTTTATACCAAGTTTTGGGAAAGCCATTGATTGAATTCCCAATATCCTCAGTCAATTTAAGAGAGCAGTGTGTTATGACAAATTATTGAATATCAGTTTTGTCCTTCAAACGTGCAGAAATTTGATCCGAACAAATTTAATGTAACATTGAAAAATTCATTTACATGGACACTCCGTTGTCCGTTTCACCTACCCCTTTCATTTACTTCGTATAATTTCACTTTATGGAAAGTGTGGGGATTCATAGAATCCCGACGATAGCATGATTGTCTTTATTTTATGAAATGTATTTTATTGTTATACAGGGTGATTCACGAGAATTTACCGTCCCTTACGAAGCTTATTTCCGAAGATATTCTGAGCAAAAAATGTCTTATAAAGAATTGTCCTAATCTCAATACTTTCAGAATTACACTAATTTGAAATTGTTCGAAAAATGCCATTATTCTTGAGTTTTAAGGGTAAAAGAATATTAAAACTAGAGAATGAACTATTCAGGAATATTGTTTCTTTAATTAGCTAGTATTCTGACGCTAAAAATATGTTGTGAATTCCATAGTTGCTATGTACAAATTTTTTCTCGATTTTTAACTACAGAATTAAATTTTCTTACGAATTTATCACAGCAATTGTTAAAAATCACGCTACTCTTGTAAATTCTTTAAGACTGTACATTAGGATGCATAATTAAACTGTAAAGAATCAAGTTCCTAAAGTCAAGTTTCTGTGTGTGATCTGTGGTCTCCGGTGTTACAGCAGCATGTGGTCGTCCCGAGCGTGGAAGATCTGACAGTCTCGCTTTACCTCGTTCTGTCGCTGACACTGCTAACCCAATGACTGACAGTACTCCTAGCCACTGCTCGATTCCCATAGACATGTTGTAAGCGCCTGTGAATGTTTGCAATGGTTTCCTGCTCCGCAAAGAGAAATTCAATCATAGCTCTCAGCTTTGTACGTGTTTCACGTGCAGTCGTCATTTTAAAACTAAACTGCACCACAGCCATCTAACGGAAAACAGTGAAACTATATGACGAAATGCAGGAATCTTTAGAGATGATGTGTATAAAATTTCGTTATTTTCCAATGAAAGGCAGCCGAGAAAAAAATTATGTGCATTACTTATTGAACACAAAATACGCCAGAAATCGAATCTGGGTTATAGGTGAGTAGCATTTCAAAACATAGGATCTTCAAAAAGTTCACATAAATATCGAGTAACAGATACCTTTACTAACAGTGCACTTTAGACTACAGATACTGATGGATACTGATGGATTGCGGTCTGGGTGCTAATGCATGTGGGACCCGCATCGGTTAAGTAGTGACGTTATTCGTAAAATATTATTGAGTTTGTTGACTCTTGTTTCTTTTCTTATAGCCTATAGTTTAATAATATTTGCAGGCGAAGTTAATACAATCTGAAAAAAAAAACTACAATAGGAAAATTGGTGTTCAAATCGCATAAATCCCGATCCATCGAGCAATAAATCAATCGAGAGAGAAAAGAGGAAGAGTATGCTAAAAGGTATACGAATGTGCGTCCTCTCAATGATTCTTCATACTATTTTAAAAGTTATGTGAGCTACAAGTCCAAATACTTCTCACTTTGTTCACACTGTCCCACGTAAGACACTTAAGTAAATTCTGTAGGGTGAAAAGTGAAAAAACTCGCAACTAGCAAGAACGTTAAATGGGTTGGCAATCATTTGTGGTAGAAGAAACGATTTCTGGACAGCTTGTTTCGAGCTACTGACATTTCTCAAGCGGTAATTCCACACGTCCTCACTTTCTTTATGAATACATGACCACAAATATGTTGTAAAATATCTGATACTGAAACAATCCGCGTACGAATGTGGATGAAATGGGTCACATAGTTCAATATCTCGAAAAGATGAGACGATAATGATGGTTTCATTTGATTATGGTGACGATTATCGATAAATATAAATCACGAGGACGGCAACGACAATGATCGATTATGTTAACAACAAAGATGATCGATAGTAATTGAAAATTATGACAGTGACGATCAAAGATGTTGACGACGACAACTATAGAAGATGTTAGAAACGACGATGATAGAAGATAGTGACTACGATTATGATCCAAGACGATGGCAATGAAAATGATCGAAGAGGTAGCGAAGATGATGATCGAAGAAGGTAGTATTTATGGTTGAAGATAGTAACGACGACAATAATCGAATATAGTGTCAACGAAGATAATCGAATAAGATAACGAAGCTAATGATCAAAGGTGGTAACGAAAACGACGATCGAAGTTGGTGGTGAGGACAATGACCGAAGATACTGGTAATGACAGTCATTGAAGATATGACAATGAAGACGATCGAACAAGGTAGCGAAGATTATGAACGAAGATGGTAATGAAGACGTCGATCGAAGTTGGTGGTGAAGATAATAATCAAAGAAGGTAACGAAGACAATGATCGAAGTTGGTGGTAATACTAATGATCAAAGTATAGTGACAATGACAATCATTGAAAATAATGGCAACGAAGTTGATCGAATAAGGTAGAGAAGATAATCATCGGAGATGGTAACGAAGATGACTGAAGTTGTTGGTGAAGATGATGATCAAAATACAATGTCAAAGACAATCATCGAAGTAGTGGCAACAAGCGTGATAGAATAAAGTGGAGAAGATATTGGTCGAAGATTATAATGAAGAAGATAATCGAAGCTGGTGGTGAAGATGATGATCAAAGATAGTGGAAATGACAAACATCAAAGATTGTAGCAACGAAGATGATGAAGACGGCAGCGAAGACGTGATAAATGATGATAACGAAGACGATTATCAAAGTTTGTGGTGGTGAAGATGATAGATAAAAAATAATGGCAAAGACAAACATCAAAGATAGTGGTAATGAAGACGATCGAATAAGGTAGCGAATATAATAATCGAAGATGTTAACGAAGTCGACGTTCCAAGTTGGTGGTGTCTTCGTTGATCGAAGATAATAACAAATATAATCATCGTAGGTAGTGGCAAAGGAGACGATTGAATAAGATAAGGAAAATAATGATCAAAGATAGTTGGTGGTGAAGACAATGATCAATCATAGTGACAATGACATTCATGTAAGATCTAGTGGCAATGAAGACGATCAAATAAGGCAGTGAAGATAATGATCGGAGAATGTAACGAAGACGGCAATCGAAGTTGGTGGTGAAGATAATGTTTAATGATAGTGGCAATGACATTCATATAAGATCTAGTGGCAATGAAGACGATCAAATAAGGCAGTGAAGATAATGATCGGAGAATGTAACGAAGACGGCAATCGAAGTTGGTGGTGAAGATAATGTTTAATGATAGTGGCAATGACATTCATATAAGATCTAGTGGCAATGAAGACGATCAAATAAGGCATGAAGATAATGATCGGAGAATGTAACGAAGACGGCAATCGACGTGGGTGGTGAAGGTAATGTTTAATGATAATGACAATGACATTCATCTAAGATCTAGTGGCAAGGAAGACGATCAAATAAGGCAGTGAAGATAATGATCGGAGAATGTAACGAAGACGGCAATCGAAGTTGGTGGTGAAGGTAATGTTTAATGATAATGACAATAACATTCTTCTAAGATCTAGTGGCAAGGAAGACGATCAAATAAGGCAGTGAAGATAATGATCGGATAATGTAACGAAGACGGCAATCAAAGTTGGTGGTCGAATGATCGAGTTGGTGGTGAAATGATCAACGAAGATGTAAACTGTAATAAAAGATGAGATGGCGGCAACGATAGTAGCGAAATTGACCGAAGGTATTGGTGAAGACAGTGTTCGAAAAGCAGGCAACGGCCATGATGATTAGAAACGGTAACAAGGATGATCAATAATAGTGATTACTATAACGCAATAATGATGTATTGCAATCATTTATAAGCAGTAATCTTGACTTGTCTATCTTTGGGTCTGATTACTGATCGACAGAATGAATTACCAGTTGTCAGTTTGTTCGTCCTAGACCTAGATTTGACGTACAAATATAGTGGAGAACGAGAGGTGGGAACGTTTATTAATAATGTATAAGAATTATTGGGTTCAATATGAAACAAAACTTAGGCGTAAAGCTGTCAAGAAACAATGTCACAGACCTACTTACGAAAATAATACTGTGTCATGGACTTTATAAATCTTTAATATCGTTTAATTAATCACATATTGTATAGGTAATAAATAATTTGAGTGGCCTTGCCCTGCCTGCTAGCCGAAGGTTTGAGTGTCGGCTTTTCTTTCGAAAATTACAGTTAAAATTTAGTCGAAAGGTGAAATTTTTAGTAGATGAAAACGATGCTGGGGCATATTCCCTCTGAATGATTCCTTTCCTCTTCCACTACTCCATGGTTTCTCAAAACAACAGGAAACTACTGCACTAACACACCTCCCCACAGGAATACCTGCGCAGCATTTGCCATTAACGTTTTTTGATTGAAATACCTCAAAAAATGACCCTTTGAAATTAGTAACATTACTTACGGTTCACCTGTATAGGAACTTTTTGGACTGAAATGAATTATTGCTGCTGCTCTCCGAAACAAAGGTTTGGAAGTTTACGAAGACGTTCATTGTTTGGGTGATCAAGATAGCGTACGGAGGATTGACATCATCACCATCAATAGGAAAAAATCTGTAGCCGAGATCATCGACCCTACGATACGCTTTGAACAGTCCAAAGCACAACCTATGGATGTTGATAAAGAGAAAAAAGAAATATACGAATAAACAATACCTTACTTCCGTGATAAATACAACGTCCAGGGTATCATAGGTCTGTTGTTGGAGTCCCGAGGAACAGTCCCTAATTTTTTTTGTGACGTGGAAAGGAAAATATAGATTAGGCAAAGATATTCAAGACGAAATTGTGCAAAACATAATTAAATACTCAGTTGCCATCTTAAAAAATCACCTATATGGTAAACACTCCACATAATTCTTTAATTATATATTTGTAATTGAATATCTGTATTTTATCTTAAATTTTTTATCTATATATATTTTTTATGTACCCATTTATGTACAACCATTATTGTAAATTGTGTGTTATTCTGTGTCTATAGGCAAGCCTTGGCAGGTCAGATAGTGAAAATAAATAATACTAAAAAACTATTAACAAAATGTAAAGAGTACTTGAAAAAAAAGAGAGCACCGCCGATTGTCGAAATTAACACAGATTAAAACATTTTGGCAAACAAAGTATCAAATATTTCAAGAAGCGAATAAAGTATTTACATAAGGAAGAAGTTTGAGTCAGAGTTTAAGAAGAAGAAGATGAAAATGAAGTAGAATAATAAGAGAAAATAAAAAATTAAGCGAAGACTAAAGAGAACAAAATAATGATCGAAAAACAGAGAAGAGGGAGACAAAAAACAATGAAAGAGAGAGAAAGAAAGAAAAAATAATTAGAACAGGGAGATGATGAAAAAAGATGAAGGAAAGTAATGGAGGAAGTGAAAGAAAAAGAGAATGAAGAGGGAAAAGACCGGGGGAAGAACAGATTTTTAACTGTCGATTGATCTGGCTCAGATAAATATATATTAAGAGGACCTCTCCATCCTCTATTGAATATTGTGTAATCAATGACTTTATTTAGTATATCACATAGATATACTTATTAATGGAGAAATAATTCGTTCCAGCACCGGGAATCGACCCCAGGACCCTCAGCTTGGCGCCGTGAGTGCTCTTACCCTCTGAGCTATGCCGGAATCCGATCCACAGAGCGGCCGAACTCTCTTCCTTTGTATCATCAATGACCTGCTACCTGCATTTCAGACATATAATATCATGTATGCAGGAGGGCATATTTTAATGACTTTATGGTCATTTAAACAACAGTTTTAGAACACTGTTAAGACATATATATATATATATATATATATATATATATATATATATATATTCTTATTGAGGATCTCGCCGTCCTCTATTGGATATTGTATAATGAATGCCTTTATTTAGTATATCACATAGATAGGCCTATGCTTATTAATGGAGAAATAATTCGTTCCAGCACCGGGAATCGATCCCAGGACCCTCAGCTTGGCGCGCTGAGTGCTCTTACCCTCTGAGCTATGCCGGAATTTGATTCACCGCGCCGGCCGAACTCTCCTCCTTTGTATCGTCAATGGCCTATTACCCGCATTTTAGACTGTGTCATATATGTAGGAGTACATATTTTAATGACTTTATGACCATTTCAACAATAGTTTCAGTCACTGTTAACACTGATTTCGTTCCGGTAACGGGAATCAAACCCAAGACACTCAGTTTGGCGCGCTGAGTGCTCTTACCATCTGAGCTATGCCGGAATCCGATCCACAGAGTCGGCCGAACTCTCTTCCTTTGTATCATCAATTACCTACTACCTGCATTTTAGACATATAGGGTGCTATTCATAGACATTTCGCTAGCCCAAGCTATGAGAGTGCTGAACTAGCCCCGGCTATCGACTGGTTACTTGTACGGGATTCATATCGTATCATATCGCTAACACTGGTTTATGAATACGAAAAACGTTAGTTCGCTGATCATCCACCGGAAGCCCGCGCTAAGAACGTCTATGAATACGGCCCATAATGTCATGTATGCAGGAGCGCATAATTTAATGACTTTATGGTCATTTAAACAACAGTTTTAGATCACTGTTAAGACTGATATATATTCTTATTGAGGACCTCGCCATCCTCTATTGGATATTGTGTAATCAATGACTTTATATAATCATCATGTAAATACTTATTAATGGAGAAAAACTTGTTCCCGGTGCCGAAACGAATTTTTCTCCATTAATAAATAACACATGTTTCTCAGATAAGTCATGACTGTATTATTAATTTTGTTTCATCAAAATGCAAGCCAGTTTGGTTCACAAACAATCACTTTGATTTATTAAAATCTACGTTACTTCCACAACCCAGTTTTATTAAAGCAGCCAGACTGTACATATCGTGCGTGTCTAGGACAGTATCTGCACTTTTAACGACTTCCCGGTCATGAAGCATGGGTAAAGTATTAAATCGTGGGAGTTCCCTCCGACTTGTAAAGGGAGGGTTTATTGCTCCGTGTTATTTAGATACAGTTCTGAAATTATTAACACAGCATTGTGGATCACAATCATAAGCTAGTGTTGCATTCTAACATAATATTAGGTGCCTACTTACTTATTCATTTATTTATCTTTAAGCAGCTTATTCTGACTACTGATTTACATACGAGCTTAATTTGGACGGGTCAGTTCCAAAAGGAAACTACTCATTATGCTAAGTTTTAATATATCTTAATTTTAAAGTTTCATATTGCTGTGAAAAATTCAAGGATCATTGAAATTACTCCAAATTCTGTTCATGATGTTTTTTATATACTATAAGTTCCAAAATAGAATGATGTTAATTGGATTTTTCACTACAATATGAAACTTTAAGGGGAGAGGATGGTATTTTTTGGTGGAAAATGAGTAAATTTTCAACAAAAAAAAATCTTGAAAATACTCTGTGATATGTGTGGAATGCATAGCATAACATGTTGTGGGTATTTGTGTCCTTATCGGATATTGAGTCGCCATTTTTAAACTTCCTACGTTATGGATTTTTAAATCACTCGCCCACTTTTATTGTTGTTTCCGGTAAATTAAATTAAAAAAAAATTTTCTTTAAAATACCCTTTGATATGTGTGGAATGCATTGCATAACATTTTGTGGGTATTTGTGCCCTTATTGGATGTTGAGACGTCATTTTTAAACTCCCTGCGCTATGGACTTTTAAATCACACGCCCGCTTTTATCGGTTTCCAGTAACTTCATGTTTTTGCAACATTTCCAGACAAAAATGGATATAATTTCGGAACTATTAAAGATACATGCATGAAATTTAGAACACACATTCTTTAGACTATTAGGAAACTTTTCTCTGTAACAGAAGTTTGTTAATTTATTTCATTTTAAAAATACGTCCGTTTGTTTGCGAGAAAGGAAATCAGAAAATTGTTATTAAATTTGAATTGTTTATTTTACAAACGTAGGGACTAATATTAAAATTCTGTTACAGACAGTTTGTAGAACATGCTTTTGCAAATGCATTGCAAAAATTGTTTGAATCTATCTTTATATACGGTTTAGATATCGGTTTTAGTACAATCCTGCATTGGGTATATATATATTTTTTTTTTCCAAATTTGGGCCCCCTAATATATATATTTTTTTTAAATATTTTTATTTGGTTGAGTTGCCACAGCTATAACCTCTCTACATACAAAAAATTAATATTTTACACCAAATAGGAAAAAAGTTAAAAAAAACACTATCCTCTCCCCTTAAAATAGTTATCTCAAAACTTTGCATCTTCACTTGTTCGTCTTTTGAACTGGCCCGTGGATTTCATCTTATGCCTACAGCTTTAATTACCTCCCAAGCGGTAACAATAGATTATACATCAGCAAATCTTGAGAGAACAGAGAATAATACAGCGGAAATAGTTATTGGATTCACATAAACTTCCTATCTGTGTACAGAACTAGTCGCTAGTAGTTAGATCCGTTATTATAAAAGCTAAAACTATTTATAATTTCTAAAAAAAATTATTTATCTTTAGTTTAGGGAACAAATACAGTAGTTCTGGTTTGCTCTCATTCAAACTTAGCAGCAGCAGCAGCAGTGGCTAGGGACGGGTTAGGAATAACCCTTCAGCATGTCAGTTCGACAGTGGCCTATTGTGCACCCCGAAATATGGGATGAATCAGAATGAGGTGTACCAGGGCACCGGCCGCATGAGATCCCTCACCCGCCTACCCAATGGGCCCCCTACACTCCTCCGTCTTAAGTTCATACCTTCAAGGTGACCAAGAAGGAAAGGATGCATTCCGACAGCCCTTCTGAGGTGTCGAAGCACCTTCGGAAGTGCTCTTAAGGAATGAATCCTGGCAGAGATATTGTGAAAGGCTAGGAACCCAGAGACGGTTTCGGAGAGGACGCCCCTCTTGTAAGCGGACGAAGACATACGTCATGACCTGAATATGTCTATGGAATGAGATGATGAAAATTAATGATATGAAATCTAAATTCTTTTTCTACAGGGAAGAGGAAGGGAAATGGACCATGGCAATGAAAATCCCAATCCGGCATTTTCCTAAGTAATTGTAGGAAACAATGAAAAAAACCACAGTAAGGTTGTTTGGATGGTCCGGGGATTTGAACCGCGGATCTCTCGAATGGAAGTCCTGTGCTTAACGCATGAGCCACCTCGTTCGGTTGATTAAAAACTTAAGTAAATGGTCAAAGAAAATGTCATTATGCTGGCTGTCAAGATAGAGTGTTTCCTGGGAGAGAGGCAACAATGAGTTGATGATGGTGGCGGAGGTGGATTGAAAATTTATCCATCGCAAATTTTGCCTGAATTCATTGGGATTTCAATTTGAACATTTAGTGTGAAAAATTCAAGTACCTGTCATTCTGTTAAGTAGTTCAATACAAACATAAGTAGTAATTAAATGAATGAATAGATAATAAATAATAAATCAGCAAAAAATATATATGAAAATGTGCATATTATATTACAGTACAGAATAGAATTTAAATAAGCAATAAACAAACAAGAAATCAAAATAAAGTTATAATAATTAAAGAGTAAGTCATACAATATCTTTCAACATTGAAGGTCTTCAATAGTATTCCACTTGAGGTTTAGTACAGTAAAACCTCGTTAATCCGGACTAATTGACCGGTTTAACGAAAGTCCGGATTAACTGAAATAACCTAAAAGAACAGTAGAAAGTGCATTAAAAATCCGTGTATAGCAACAAAACACGTTTATTATGGTGTATTTTAAGGGCATAAGCCTAAATACACTACACAGTACAGTAAAATGTAAAGCAATACATACAATAATAATATTTGTTTGTATAGTTTAATTACTTTAAAGCAAGCTTGATGGATTTTCTTTATTTTTAATACTATAGGTAGGTGTAATATTGTAATTATTTTAATTCCATAGTTCTAATGTATAAAAGTAAGTCTTAAAACAAGGTTATTTCATTTTTCCAAACTCATCGGTTTTTTTTGCCTGTCCGGATTAAGCGAAGTCCAGTTTATCGGGATCCGGATTAACGAAGTTTTACTGTATTTCAAATCGGACATTATACGAGGACTCGGTTACGATCCATAAAGTAACTTCTGTATTAAATGGAGACACCACCTAATCTTTACAAATCACCATACGATAGGTATCAGAATGCATAAATCGAATTCAATGATCCTGAGTCACTGCTACCAGACTCAAAACCATGGTTACACTGTCAACAATGATGTTGGTTTGAATATGTTTGTAACAAAATGAAGAAAGTCAGTACATAAAAATGCAGAGAAATTGCTACTAACACTAAAATAGTGTACTGACTTATTTTTTTATTTTGACAAACATTCTTTACTACTTCAGAAACCAGAAAAACCCCATGTCTCGATATTTCTCTTTGACAGGAATTAGCAACGTCAATGTTCTATCCATTTCTGTAATATTTTTACTCTCCTTGTGAATGTTATTGTTATTATAATTAAAAATCTTCTCTTTAGTATAATAACGATTTCACGATGAGATCTTCATCTGTGCTTTGTTAGCCTCAGGTGTCATAAAGGAGTTCAACTAATTCATGTATTACGATCTCCATCACACTGCCTAATTATCTTAAAGCTTTGAAGGACTTTCTACTCTATTGTTTATGTTTATAAATTAATACAAGTATTTTTGTATAACTTTCGACTTATTACACATCTCTACACTAAAATTCTGATACGAGAGCTTTGAAATGCAATAAATGAAATGATTTGTCACAATACCACATTTCTTTCTTAGTTTAATATAAATTGTATCGAAAATTTTAGACACGTATATAATTTGATAGGTATGTCATTTTCATAGTCATATTTAATGTACAACTTAAATACTGAAAATAGTTTACTTATTCTATAATATAATTATTACTTAATATTTTATTACAGTTACACCACTCCTGAAGGAAGTTTCCCCTTTAAATGTTTTTATTACTTGTCAAAATTAAAAATCGTGTTAATAAATCAGTTACTTAGCCAAATAGAACCTATCTACTCACCCAACCATCTATCCATCCATCCATTTAACCATAACTTGGCCTATTCTAAACCTGCTTTTGAGCTGTTTTAGACTTGCAATCAGATAAACACTTGAGACCGTCTGTAATGAGGAGTAATTACGACACTTAAACTTCACTAAAGACAACATAAGACACTCTACTGATGAAGAACAAACATTCATGTTCTAGTCGGGATTTGAACCCTCTGCTATGACTTGCACACGAGCATCAAAAAGAAAAAGTTGTGCAGACGCTGTATGAAGACAGAATATGCAACATGTCCAAACTGTGGTGTTCAGAAGAACTAAAATAATAAATACAATGTCACATTCTCATTAGTTTGTTTAAAATAAAATTCTTTCCATTAAAATAATATATGGACGGTCCAGTTCAAAAGGGAAAGAACTCAAAATTTAAAGTTTTGAGAAAACCGGATTTTAAAGCTTCATGTTGCTGTGAAAAATCCAATTAACACACTGTAATTTGAAACTTGTTAAATCTTTCCATTAAAATAATATACGGACGGTTCAGTTCAAAAGGGAAACAACTCAAAATTTAAAGTTTTGAGAAAACTGGATTTTAAAGCTTCATGTTGCTGTGAAAAACCCAATTAACACACTGTAATTTGAAACTTGTTAAATCTTTCCATTAAAATAATATACGGACGGTCCAGTTCAAAAGGGAAACAACTCAAAATTTAAAGTTTTGAGAAAATTGGATTTTAAAGCTTCATGTTGCTGTGAAAAACCCAATTAACACACTCTAATTTGAAACTTGTTAAATCTTTCCATTAAAATAATATGTGGATGGTCCAGTTCAACAGGGAAACAACTCAAAATTTAAAATTTTGAGAAAACTGGATTTTAAAGCTTCATGTTGCTGTGAAAAATCCAATTAACATCACTCTAATTTGAAACTTGTTTTATTGATAAGTTAGGCTACAATATCATTAACAGAATTTGGAGTAATTTAAACGATACTTTTATTTTTCACAGCAACATAAAGCTTTAAAACTATAAATTTTGAGTTGAATTGGACCGATGATATATTTTTTTAAATTTCATGCACTTTCATGAAGATATCACAATTTTGTTCACTTTCTTTCTATAAATAAATGAGATAGCCTAACTTACCCGAAATGTTGCATAAATAAATGGACGATAGCCCACAATGCGACAAAGAAGCATTGTTGCCGCTCGGAGATCAGAATAAAGTCTTTAAATTACAAAAACGTCCTCATCGACAGCATGACGGCAGCACAAAAACCTTCAGACAAACTTGTAACACAGTGCCCGCCAGAAGCCACAGTTTGCAGTGTCAGGAGTACAATGATACCATTAGTAGATCAATATCACCACACAGTACAGTTGCGAAACAACCACAATAACGTCCCATTAATGCACGACATCAAATATTTATAGTTGTAAGATTGGTACTGAAAACAAAGAAACAATTTCAATGTCACCTCCACAACATTCTCCATACAAGCATTCTGCTCTTGATGAAACTGTTAATCTCTTCACAACGGCGGTATAGAGTCTTCAATTTCGGCATTTTAAATTAATTGTAAAGAACCTTAAAATAAATGTGTTAAGTCTATTTTGATGTAGCTTTCTTCACTTGTAACTGCTGAACTCTATTTTATAATGAGTTGAAAATCGCCTTTCAAAGGCGCCGACTAACATCAAAGACACTGTTTCTGTTTCAAGACGTCGTTAGTTGAATTTGAGGGAATCTCCGAACGGTACTGTCGCACTCTTAGCTGCGCACGATCTGTTAAAACCGTTGAGTATATATAGACTGCCCCTACCACTCGTGAGGTCTTCGGATCGATACCCAGTTCCCCACCGTACCAATCACCGTCCTCCATTGACCTTCAGCATCTCTTTGTTAAGGTCAAAATATACAAAGACGTCATATGTAAAGCAGCTTTTGTAACACGTAAATATTAGCATAATCTGAAGAAAAACACCCACTGATAATAGCCATTGCAGTGTTTGGAGTACCAATAATGTAATAACGGTATAGTAAGCGCTTTCAGGCGTTCTCGTATCTGATTCTGAGGCTTCATTTCAAATGAGATGCAGTCACGGAGGCAGGGTAACGTCCCTTGATACCGCAGAAGTGTTGTTAAACTGAATAACCTTGATAGCTGTATATTTGCATACAGGGTTACAAAGACATAAACATTTTATATGTATCAATCTTACTTGCAGAGGATTTTTATGTCCGTATTGCTGTCTAGTGCAGATTGCGGGTATATGTTGCCAATAATACCAGTATTAGGATGACTGGTTACGTCATTAACGGAATTTCTCTATTATTAATAGAGCACGGATTTTTAGGCACTTATAACACTTAAAATAGGCAGGCAATAGATTTCAAAAAGGCATATTACTCGGTTAAGAGAGAAGTTTTATATGATATTCCTATTGAATTTGGTATTCCCAAGAAACTAGTTCGATTAATTAAAATGTGTCTCAGTGAAACGTACAGCAGAGTTCGTAAAGGTCAGTTTCTGTCAGATGCGTTTCCAATTCACTGTGGGCTAAAGCAAGGAGATGCACTATCACCTTTACTTTTTAACTTTGCTCTAGAGTATGCCATTAGGAAAGTTCAGGATAACAGAGAGGGTTTGGAATTGAACGGGTTACATCAGCTGCTTGTCTATGCGGATGAAGTGAATATGGTAGGAGAAAGTCCACAAACGATTAGGGAAAACACGGAAATTTTACTGCAAGCACGTAAAGAGATAGGTTTGGAAGTAAAGACAAAGTATATGATTATGTCTCGTGACGAGAATATTGTACGAAATGGAAATATAAAAATGGGAAATTTATCTTTCGAAGAGGTGGAGAAGTTGAAATATCTTGGAGCAACAGTAACAAACATAAATGATACTCGGGAGGAAATTAAACACAGAATAAATATGGGAAATGCCTGTTATTATTCGGTTGAGAAGCTTTTATCATCCAGTCTGCTGTCAAAAATATGAAAGTTAGAATTTTTAAAACAGTTATATTACCGGTTGTTCTCTATGGTTGTGAAACTTGTACTCTCACTTTGAGAGAGGAACATAGGTTAAGGGTGTTTGAGAATAAGGTGCTTAGGGAAATATTTGGGGCTGAGAGGGATGAAGTTACAGGAGAATGGAGAAAGTTACACAACGCAGAGCTGCACGCATTGTATTCTTCATCTAACATAATTAGGAACATAAAATCCAGACGTTTGAGATGGGCAGGGCATGTAGCACGTATGGGCGAATCCAGAAATGCATATAGAGTGGTAGTTGGGAGGCCGGAGGGAAAAAGACCTTTGGGGAGGCCGAGACGTAGGTGGGAAGATAATATTAAAATGGATTTGAGGGAGGTGGGATATGATGGTAGAGACTGGATTAATCTTGCTCAGGATAGGGACCATTGGCGGGCTTATGTGAGGGCGGCAATGAACCTCCGGGTTCCTTAAAAGCCAGTAAGTAAGTAAGTAAGTAAGTAAGTAAGTAAGTAAGTAAGTAAGTAAGTAAGTAAGAATTAATGACTTATTAAAATTGACTTACAACAATACAATGGTGTTCACTATTCTAATGCAGATCACACAGTTTTACTTTTTGGTGTAAAAACCTGGTATGATGCATATAATAATTCAAATAATGGACTTAAATTAATAAAAAGAATGGTTTGACATAAATTATCTTTCTATCAACGAAAATAAAACCATAATTATTCCATTCTCATTATCTGAAAAATGTAACAAACCTCCTACATCTATATTACGTATTAAATTATATTATTCTGATTGTTGACTTATACAGTGTAAATGTCCGATTATTAAAGAGTCCTCTGAAGTTAAGTATTTAGGCATACTTACTTACTTACAAATGGCTTTTAAGGAACCCGAAGGTTCATTGCCGCCCTCACATAAGCCTGCCATCGGTCCCTATCCTGTGCAAGATTAATCCAGTCTCTATCATCATATCCCACCTCCCTCAAATCCATTTTAATATTATCCTCCCATCTACGTCTCGGCCTCCCTAAAGGTCTTTTTCTCTCCGGTCTCGCAATTAACACTCTATATGCATTTCTGGATTCTCCCATACGTGCTACAAGCCCTGCCCATCTCAGACGTCTGGATTTAATGTTCCTAATTATCTCAGGTGAAGAAAACAATGTGTGCAGCAGTAAATTTTCGATAATCATTTAAAATGGAACCAACACATTAATTACCTTTTTAATAAATTACGTAAAATAGTATATTATTTTGTTTTATTGAGGAATTACTTGTCAATAAGTTTATTACGTACAATATACTTAACTTTATTTCAATTGGTAATTATGTATGGAATTATAGGATGGGGTAGCTCATTTAAATCGTATTTTAATCCACTTTATTTATTACAGAAGAAAATAATTAAAATATGTCTATTGATTTTCCATCTCAAAATTTGTTTCTAGACTTTAATGTACTTAACGTAAGACAAATTTATTATATTGTATCAATAAAATTCATACATAAAAATCTAAATAATTTTGAATTGTATTCTCATAGTTATGAAACAAAAGGTATGAATTCTTTAAGATTGTTTGAACCAAAATGCAACACTGTTACAGTATTTAATCATAGTAGTAATTTAGGCCAAAGAATATATAACAAATTTATATTTAAATATCCTAATCTTGTCAATTCTAATAGTTCTAGTATTAAATTTAAAATGTTATGTATGGATTTTATAAAAATTAAAAAATTATAAATTTAAATTTATATACTATAATTGCACAGTAGACGTAAGACAAATTGTATTGTATAATTATTAATTTCAATTCAGGAACCCGCCCCTGAGCACGAGTTCTACTCTTTCAGGGGCGAGCTAAAGTTTTTCTGTATATATTATATTTTATGTTACAATTATTAGCAAAATAATAAATAAATAAATAAATTAGTAGAGCCCGGATGTTTAAGCATTTATAACAGCTAAAATAGGCAGTTTCCCTTTAGTGGCTAACCCTCATGCACTGTATCACAGGTGTGTGACAGTGGCACAATGTCCAACACACTATGTACAGAGGTGCACTCATTACGGGTGACTAAGTGGCCGGGATCGGACGGAATGAGCGCCGTCTTAAGTCACTAAGGCCTCCTAGGAAGGGAGAAAAAAAGTGATTATATACGCATATCATATTGCGATGTACCGAAGTACATACGATATTTCCGTCCAGGAATTCTGCGTTATATGATGAAAGATCTCGATCACTTTTCACTCGTAATGAGTGCACCTCTGCACATTAGTGTGTTGGACATTGTACCACTGTCACACATCTATGACGCAGTGCATGAGGGTTGGCCACTAGAGGGGACCTAAGAGGTGGAGCTTAAACTGAGAGGATTCAATCCGGCATCGGAATTGGAATCCGGTGTGGCTTAGTGGATAGAGCGTCAGCATGGATAAATATATAATAGGATGCGAAACTGTGGTCAGCACCATCTGGGTTTGGGGGTCTGAAATAAGGTGATCAGCGCCCAACATCGTAGGTGGTGAACATTAGAACTACGTGTTGGGTACATTACCCAGAGTTCTCTATTTATCCGTTCGAGATATTGCTGTACGGGAGAGTCGAGGAGACGAGATGGCGGACTGAAACTTGCTAATAAGTGAACATAAAGTGATACGTGTGTGTATAAGCAGTGTATGTTAAACAGTGATGTTTATGGACGTTGTAAAAATAGTGTTGAATGTATTGTAAAGTAATAGTAATATAATAAATTGAACTATCTAAGTAGTTCTTGCAGACTTTTCCATTGCGCTGTACAATAAATATCCAAAGAATACAATCCCAATTATCTAACCTTTTGCTTTATTTTTTGTCTCTGTCTGGTTATATTTTAATCGGGTAGTGTAAAATAGATCGTCTCTTTTATCTTCCTGTTGGCTCCGGTAAGAATTTTCAGTAGAAGATGCTGTGAGGAATAAAACTGTAAATGTTTTATTTAAAATTAGGTTAGTTTTGAATATCGATGAGGGTGGGAGGGAATACTTTCTGCACAGTTTAACATTTTCGTCACCAGGTGCGCTGCTAAATGCATGGAGTAATAAAATGACTCTTTTCGCTACTTGGTGCGCTGCTAGATGTAATAACGCCCCTCCCTCTAACAGGTGGCAGCAAGATCATTTTATACAACAGCGCCTCTAGTATGTGTTACGGGAAACTCGGTAAGTTTCGCATCCTATTATATATTCATCCATGGCGTCAGTACGTAGAGTGAAAACCCGGGTTCGAATCCCAGTGCCGGAGAGAATATTTCTCCGCTTCATCGATCCTTCATTAACGACTAAGTTAATTTAATTAGAGCTACTTGAGAGGTAAAGTCTATGCGAAAAAGTAATAAGCTTAATTTGATTTACGAGCTAAAATGATTCAATTCAATCTATATGCAATATAATTATAAATAATTGTAATTAAGTTGAGTTAGCTAGAAGTAAACTTACAGTCTCGCACTTGTCCAGTTCAGTCACTATTAAAATTATCGGCAACCTATCAAACAATGGAACGCGGTCCCGTTTGTGCTATCCTGGCTAGAAATCATCGCCTCGCTACCGACACTGGAGTGCGTCCCGCGTCTGAACTGAACTCAGCGGTGAACGAAATTACAATTTAGAACCTATTTTGAAGGTAAATATTATTATTATTATTATTATTATTATTATTGGGCGGCCGGGTAGCTCAGTTGGTAGAGCAGCTGGCTACGGACTGGAAGGTCCGGGGTTCGATCCCAGGTGGTGACAGGATTTTTTCTCGTTGCCAAACTTTCAGAACGGCCCCGAGGTTCACTCAGCCTCCTATAAAATTGAGTACCGGGTCTTTCCCGGGGGTAAAAGGCGGTCAGAGCGTGGTGCCGACCACACCACCTCATTCTAGTGCCGAGGTCATGGAAAGCATGGGGCTCTACCTCCATGCCCCCCAAATGCCTTCATGGCATGTTACGGGGATACCTTTACCTTTATTATTATTATTATTATTATTATTATTATTATTATATGATAATGAATAAAAATGAATGTAACAGCTGTATGATCACATTTATAAAAATCATTAAAAATTTAAAATACAGATATGTTTCAGGATTGTATTCTACCCCATCTTCTGTGTGGGAACTGCAATGATATAATCATAAATTGTTAATTAAAACTGAAATTGATTACATATTAAATCGTAGAAATGAATAGTGTTTTTTTAAATTCAAATATAATTTATCTTATTTAAAGTTAAACATAACATAAAAAGTTTTTTTAATAAATTAATTTTTTATCTAAACATTATATTGAATATTACTTTTATTATTTGTAAAAGTAACCATTTTTCCCCTTCTCCTGCTCCACATCTCTCCACTGCCTCTCCTCTCTTTTTTTTTTGCGAGCCCTTTTTTAAATTATTTCCAGCACAGCCCTGGATTAAACCAGAGAAGATAAGATCTCACAGGTCACAAAGCAATAAACGACAATTCTACAGGAATTACAAATGATACTGATTCTGAATAAAATAAAGTGAAATAAATTAAGTAAACAAATACAAAAATTAATATACAAATTAAGCAAATAAATAAATAAATAAACGAACAAAGAAATAAACAAATAAATAAATACATAAGAACACATAAACAAACACAAATAAATAAATAAATAAATAAATAAATAAATAAATAAATAAACGAATAGACAAATTAAATAAACAAAATAAATAAAGAACGAAAACTAAATAAATAGACAAATTAAATGAATAAATAAATAAATAAATAAATAAATAAATAAACGGATAGACAAATTAAATAAACAAAATAAATAAAGAACCAAAACTAAATAAATAGACAAATTAAATGAACAAAGAAAGAAAGAAATAAACAAATAAATAAATAAATACATAAATAAATAAATAAATAAATAAATAAATAAGTAAATAAATAAATAAATAAACGAATAGACAAATTAAATAAACAAAATAAATAAACAATCAAAATTAAATAAAGAAATAAATAAATATACAAATTAAATTAATAAACAAAGAAATAAACAAATAATTAAATACATAAGAACAAATAAATAAACAAACACACACAGATAGAAAGAAAGAAAGAAAGAAAGAAAGAAAGAAAGATAGAAAGAAAGAAAAAGAAACAAACTAAAAAATAAATAAATAAATATATAAATAAATAAATAAATAAATAAATAAGTAAATAAATAAATAAATAAATAAGTAAATAAATAAATAAATAAAACGTAGAGCACACAAAAAATTTATGACTATCTTCCAAAGCGAAAAAGAAGAAAAGGAAACCTTTATTGTTTTATAAACGACAATTTTTTCGCTGAAACGGACACAGTCTAATATTTGAGATCGTCCAAGAGTAATAGAAATGATCATTATAATAATGATATAACTGAGAAAATAATTTGGAACATACTCGTAATTGAATTTGGATGCTGGCATAAAATGATGCTCAAAACCTATATTCAGACATTTATAGTGAATCGTTATTACTTACACAGAGAAATACTGCATACACAAACTCTCAAGGTTAGTTTCGATTTACATTGCATGCTCGCCATGGAAAATTACAAACATTCACTTTTATGCTGTGTGGACTGACATTTCGTTTATTAGCAACACATGAAATCTCTGGACTAGTAAGTAATATGAGTCATTACAGAATGATGCACATGCAAGTAATATCTGATAACATGATAAATATGCAACATAAACAGTGGATTTGTTAATCGACGAACAATGTCACCTTGCGATTGTCCTTCCTGTATGTATAAAGCTCGTTTCTATAGATTTTTTGATGTTACCCGATACGACTCCATCCACTAGCATGCTCAGGTACAATGCATGCTTCAATTACACATAAACTACGGAATGTAGCAATAATTCTATTCTTAATTACTTTGAACTTAAACTCCCTTATTATCTCTATTTACGACACATCATACAGAAAGTTTCAAGTGTATTAAACTCTTTTGAGTTCATTCACCATAACATTTATATAAATTTGAATTGGTAATGGAAATTACGGGAAAACGGCTGAACTATACATTAATTTACATTTATTGTTGTATTCATTCATATTTTATGTCTATAGTGTGAGAACGGTATAATAAAAAAGTGGCAAAAAAAAAAGTCACGAAAATTTCTGACCCCGTCGGGAATCGCACCCGGGCCGGGTAGTCTGGAGAGCTAACTCGGCGGACAACTCTAAACTGTAAAATAAACTGTTAAAACTTCATACTTAGCTTGCCAAAGTATTGCAATGAGATATTGCTGAAGAGAATAGTTAATAAGTTCGAATGCAGGAATTGAAATAATTGCATATATATATTGTTAAAAAAAATAAAATCAATATAGGAATATATCGCCACGCTGGCTCAGTGTTATTGTAGAGCTACAACGAGCAGCGAAATACGGTTATGGCTGAAAGAAATAATCATTCTAACCATGTGTGGTTTCCGTACTGGTAAAAAAAAAATAAATAACCCCTCATTTTGAAGCTTGGAACCCAAAGTTTTTCAGAAAAATAGCAGTTTTCAGTGAAATATCAATTCTCCTACATTATTTTCCTATTTTTCAAAATCCATCTGTCGTCAGTTTTGAGAAATATGGCTTTTCAGAATAAAACAAAACACAAACACACTACAATAAACAATAGGATATTACACGAAGGCCATGACCTGTAGGACTGCTGACATATTTAGAACTCAAATTCAATTGGTTATTAAAATGTTCAACACTTATTAAAAATAATTCATAGGTCTGATTCTGTGGTGTGTAATTTTCTGAGTACAGCTGTGTATTGGACATTAAAATCTACCAAATTTTAGGTGGTTTGATGACATTATTACCATTAGAAATGAAATATTATTATAGTTAATGCCATGATGTGACTATTTTTAATTAATTATACATATTAATGCTATATTGATGATATCAAAGTGAAACGTTTTGGGATTATGTAAGTAGATGTAGAGAATATCTTAAATTAGATCTTCATTTCTATAATTTACTGAGTGGCGGCTGTACAGTATATATAATTACAAAACTTACGTAAGATAATATTGTTATTAAACATAAAATATTTTTATAGTTATTAATCAAGTGGGTTTGGGTCTTTTTCATATACTTAATGGCGGTGTGGAGGAGATATTTATATGCGTCATTCTCTTCAGTATTGGCTCGAGAGAGCGCAAAAATTACAGTTCCTAAGGAAAGACCAAAAGGTATTACTTACCGATAAAATAAGAGGCCTACAAAATTTTGTAGTCTCCCGATCATTTCAGCAAGATCTCTTAGCAGGATAAAATGATTTTACCCCCTACATTTCAAGCTCTACATGCAGCAGCTATACCAAGATGCTATGTCTATTGTTCGAAAGCATAACAAACCTACATTTCTTTAACTTTCACCTACAATCCACAATGACCTGAAATACATGGCTATTGCTTTACTCCCACATGAAAAACCCACTGATCGTCCTGACATTGTTACTTGCGTTTTCGCGCTGAAAATCAAAAACTGAAGGTGGATAGGTTCAAGAAAAAGTATTTGGCATTAAAAAAAATTCAGAGGGAGTATATTTCATTATTACGGAAGCAAATAACTTTCAAAATGTCTGGTATTCTTCATTCAAAATACTGTAAGTCTGAAACAAATTTATTTGAACGTCTAATGAACTTAGTTCGCAGCATTTGCTGCCACTAGTAGCTGTAGAAAGAGCCAGCGTTTTGGAGATATACTATATATCCGCTAGATTATCAGGAAAGGCAAGGAAATTGGGATATATGGGTTGAATTTGTTACCGAATGTTTTCCGTTATAGAAAAGCTAGGAAATGGGAACCTGTCGGTAGGATCTCTTGTCAAGAGTTATCCATAATAAGGAAAAGCAAGGAAATGGGCATTTATCGATTGGATTCGTTACCAAGAATTATTCATAATCAAGAAAGGCAAAGGAAATGGGTACTTATCTGTTGGCTATGTTGCCAAGAGTTATCCATAATCAGGAAAGGCAAAGAAATCGGGACCTGTCTGTTGGATACGTTACCAAGAATTACCCTCAATCAGAAAAGGCAAGGAAATGGGGATTTGTCGGTTGGTTTTGTTACCGAGAGTTATTCAAAATCAGGAAAGGTAAGGAAATGAGGATTTGGCTGTTGGTTTCGTTATCGAGAATTATCCATAATCAGAAAAGATAAGAAATATTTTGTCAATTAACTGTTTACGTATAATTTATTGAGCATTATTTCAATCTATATCTATGTATGGTATTATAGGTTGGGGTGGAACTTATAAATCCAACCTATATCCGTTAATTTCACTACAGAAAAAAGTATTTAAAATTTGTTTTAAAAAGTAGAAAGATTACTCAACTGAACTGTTGTTTAAACATTTCAAAGTTTTCAACATTAAACAAATTTATTATTTCATTTTATTAAAATATTTTCACAGAAATCTTAATAACTCTGAAAGGTATATAAATAAAATAGAACTAAAAATATTAATTCTCTCAGTTTGTCTGAATCCTAATGTAAAACCAATGCAGCTTTTTATCATTGCATGTGTCAAGGTCCCAGATTATTAAACAAATTTTATTCTAATATTATTTTAACCACGAATTCTCTCCAAATTAATAAAAAAAAATAAGAATATTTGTAATGGATTTATAGTTTGGGTTTAAACACATTAAACACTTTTTAATCTGTATTCACTCTCAATTTTTATTTTATTTTTGTCTGTACTGGAATCCCCTCCTGAGCACGAGTCTTACTCATTCAGGAGTGGGCTAGTTTATCTTACATTACATTAACTTGTATTCATTTCAAACTTACTAGCAAATAAATAAACAAATAAACAAACAAATAAATAAATAAATAAATAAATAAATAAATAAATAAATAAATAAATAAATAAATAAATAAATAAATAAATAAATAAATAAATAAATAAATAAATCATTTTAAATAAATAAATAAATAAATAAATAAATAAATAAATAAATAAATAAATAAATAAATAAATAAATAAATAAATAAATAAATCAATCAATCAATAACTAAATAAATAAATAAATGGAGACCTGTCTGTTGGATACGTACTTAGAATTCCCAGAATCAGGAAAGGCAAGGAAGTAGGGACCTGTCTGTTGGATATGTTACCAAGAATTATTTGTAATCAGGGAAGGCAAGGAAATAGTGACCTATGGATTGATTTTACTATCAAGAATTATACACAATCAGGAAAGTTAACGAAATCGAAACTTGACCATGGAGTTCATTATCAAGATTTATGTATCATTAATTGATGAACTAGTGGACTTACTCGTGTTAAATATGTAATATTCGTCCGGCTTACAGCTGTTTCAGTGCATCACGCACCATCATCAGAGCCTACTAGATCGCGGCGTCATCTCGAACTTCTCTGCCTGTTAGGAGGGTGTGTTTTATTGTTGGAATGTGTTGGATTGTGGAGTCGAATAGTGTGTGTGTACTGAAATTGATCTGTGTATTGAGGATTTGATCAGGGTGTGTTTTAGTGTGTTTGTATATTTCGTATTGTTCTAGTGTGTTGAGTTATTGGTTCTTGGGTTGTGTGTGTAGGATTTCCATGTCAGTATTTATGTTATTGTATGTATGGTTGGCATTGGTTATGTGATCGGCGTATGTAGATGTGTTGTGTCCTCTGGTTATAGCTTTAATGTGTTCTTTGTAGCGAGTATGGAATGATCTGTCTGTCTGTCCTATGTAGAACTTGTCGCTACTATTACATGTGAGTTTGTATACACCTGTGAGGTCGTATTTATTTGTTTGTGTTTTTTGTGTGTTGAGATGTCTTTGTAGTGTGTTTTCTGTTCTGTATGTTATGTTGTATTTCTGTTTTCTGAATGAAGATGCGATCTTATGTGTGTTTTTGTTTTCATATGTTAGTGTGATGTATTTCTTGCGTTCTTGTGTTTGTGTTGTGTTTTGTGTATTTATGTAAGCTGTAAGCCGGACGAATATTACATATTTAACACGAGTAAGTCCACTAGTTCATCAATTAATTATATTCAAGAGTTAAAAGTGGTGTACGCAAGATTCAAAAATGGATTTATGTATCATCAGGAAAGGCAAGGAAATTGCTATCTGTCGTTTGAATAATGAGGAAAGGCTATAAAATGGGGACTTGTCTGTTGAATTTGTTACCAAGAGTTATTCGTAATCAGAAATGGCTAAAAAAAATGGGTACCTGTCGACTGGATTCGTTACCAAAATTTATGCATCATCAGGAAAGGCAAAGAAATTGCGATCTGTAGTTTGAATCACGAGGAAAGGCTAGAAAATTGTTTGATCAGTTACCATGACTTATTTTACAGGTAACGAATTAAAGGAATGGGTTTTCTTTTCTCTGTCTTCCATGATGAGTATTTTGCTTAATGACGCTGTCAGCTGCAGAGATAACTTAAAAGTCAAAATTTAACGTGGACGAGAAATAGCCGAGGAAATTTTCTTTTCACCCGACTGCTCGCCTCATATTCGCATACCTCCGCAGAGAGGGAATAACGCGTGGTTAGCATAAAGATCTACCCCAACAGCTGTTATAGCTGGTGACTGTCAAAACCAGATTTCACTACCTTTGGTAACTCTCTAAATTCATTCATAATGCGGCATGCAGGTACGGTGCGAGACTTCTTTGATATCGCATGTAAAGTTCGCTTAACATTGTGAAAATATAAAGAAATATTTTAAGCATATTACTTGTATTCCTACACGATTCCTCCCTCTAAACCTCACATTCGTAACAGTCGCTATCAACATGAAATTAAAGTGGCTACTAGTCAGCACTGCAATATAATTTAGTGTCATTTTATAATCCGTTGTTTTCGAAGTTAAAAATTCCTGTTCCGAGTATAATCAGATTCTTCTCGTAGTATTTAGTTATTTTATTTTCACACTTGTCTCTTGAATATAGATGTTGGTGGGTTGAATATGGAGATTTATAACAGTTTTACAGCTAGACATATAAACAATGGACGAAGCTGAATACATTAAAATTTGATATAATATCTAAGATTTACAACTAACTATATAACACAAAAGAATTCCGGAGAATTACAGGACAATAAATTATCATAGTATTCAAGTAGAATGTACTGAAAACCATAAGAAAGATTTATAACGTATAGGGATTTATAAAACAAAACCCATGACAGCTCAAGGTAAATATCAAACTTCGACAAAAATACATTTAAAAATACTTACTTACTTACAAATGGCTTTTAAGGAACCCGAAGGTTCATTGCCGCCCTCACATAAGCCCGCCATCGGTCCCTATCCTGTGCAAGATTAATCCAGTCTCTATCATCATATTCCACCTCCCTCAAAGCCATTTTAATATTATCCTTCCATATACGTCTCGGCCTCCCCAAAGGCCTATTTCTCTCCGGTCTCTCAACTAACACTCTATATGCATTTCTGGGTTCGCCCATACGTGCTACATGCCCTGCCTATCTCAAACGTCTAGATGTAATCTTCCTAATTATGTCAGGTGAAGAATACAATGCGTGTAGTTCTGCGTTGTGTAACTTTCTCCATTCTCCTGTAACTTCATCCCTCTTAGACCCAAATATTTTCCTAAGAACCTTATTCTCAAACACCCTTAATCTATGTTCCTCTCTCAAAGTGAGAGTCCAAGTTTCACAACCATAAAGAACAACCGGTAATATAACTGTTTTATAAATTCCAGCTTTCAGATATTTTGACAGCAGACTGGATGACAAAAGCTTCTCAACCGAATAATAACAGGCATTTCCCATATTTATTCTGCGTTTAATTTCCTCCCGAGTGTCTTTTCTATTTGTTACTGTTGCTCCAAGATATTTGAATGTTTCTACCTCTTCGAAAGATAAATCTCCAATTTTTATATTTCCATTTCGTACAATAATCTGGTCACGAGACATAATCATATACTTTGTCTTTTCGGGTTTTATTTCCAAACCTATGTCTTTACTTGCTTCAAGTAAAATTTTCGTGTTTTCCCTAATCGTTTGTGGGTTTTCTCCTAACATATTCACGTCATCCGAAGAGAGAAGAATCTGATGTAACCCGTTCAATTCCAAGCCCTCTCTGTTATCCTGAACTTTCCTAATGGCATATTCTAGAGCAAAGTTAAAAAGTAAAGGTGATAGTGCATCTCTTTGCTTTAGCCCCCAGTGAATTGGAAAAGCATCAGATAGAAACTAGCGTATACGGACTCTGGTGTACGTTTCACTGAGACACATTGTAATTAATCAAACTAGTTTCTTGGGAATACCAAATTCAATAAGAATATCATATAATACTTCTCTCTTAACCAAGTCACATGCCTTTTTGAGATCTATTAATAACTGATGTACTATACCCTTATACTCCCATTTTTCTCCAATATCTGTCGAATACAAAAAATCTGATCAATAGTCGATCTATTACGCCTAAAACCGCACTGATGATCCTCAGTAATTTCATCTACGTACTATGTTAACTGTAAAATAAATGATAAACATAGATCAAATAGGTCGAGATGTTTAATATCATTCAATATGCGCTATACATTGAGGTATGTAAATTTTTAATGATGGGTTATGGAAGAAAATATAGTAATGCGACATAATAAAACATGAGAAAGAACCTCATGAGGTACGGACATATTAGGCGAATGCAATTGTTATGGACACCGAACAAATAAAGGCGTCATGGCAAACCTAAACACATTTGGTACACTTCCAGAAGTATACTTCGTTCCATAATGTCTGACAGGAGATGTAAACATTGTCGGCAGAGAGAAGTATAATTGCTATTCAACCAATGACAGAGTTTTCATTGCATGTTTGATTTGAAGTTTGGTGGTCTGAAGAGTTCTACCCCCGCCCAAATGTACTGCAGTCTGTACGTTATGGGAAACTATGTGTAAGGAACTACTTTGCCGCGTTGTTGAGACCCGGATCGAGTATGGATCTAAACACTTAAGACTGGTCCACAATAAACCGGGAACGGAAACAACAACGAGAACTAAAACGGAAATATTTTTTAAAATAAATGTATTTAAATGTGAGCATTATATTGATAAAGGCTGGTTGAGTGGAAGAGAAGGCTTTATGGCCTTAACTCTGCCAGCGAAAATAAAACATTCTCTTCTATTAACAAGAAGCTTGCTGGAACTCGGGAACGGGAACGTGAAAATTAATTGTGAACCGGTTTATTGTGAACCGGTCTTTAGGCTTACATTATTGGCCTCCTGTGTGCTCTAAACTCTGTAATTATTCCAGTCCGACAAGTAGTCTGGCAGGCATTTGTGAATCTGATACTAACAGGTGGGCCATCCTCCTTCATCAACCGACACTGATAGGTTGGGCCATCTCTGTACCGCAACATCTGAATTAGAGACGAAGAATGATCAAGAAAGCAAGACTAACAGCGCCCGCAAAGCCGAAAACCCGCACGACAATGTTGTATACGTCTCGTCGTTGACGTAAAGACTGCTTGTGAGTGTTCCGAGACATCGCGATTGATCACTCCCGAAGTCCCGAACGTCAAGCAGCCTTGAATCGCCATAGTTGTTTATACATGACTGAAATTTTATCTACTTTGGCAACTGTTATATTTGTATAAACCATCAAGTAGCCTATTTGAAACATCACCTCTGCCTTTCAGTGTATAATAATTCGTTCCCCAGTCTTTATTTAATTACTAGGCCCTTCATAAAAGACTAGAAATTTTCCTTTCATACGTTTGAGATCAAGTGTGCAATCTCAAGTAAAAAAGATATTAACGTTATGTTTTATGTTTCTTAGAAATGCAAATTTATTTGAGAATTGTTTTTTTTTCTATTCATATAACCATAGGTAATATCACAATCTACTATATACAGTCACGAAGCTTGGGGTGATTTTTTGCAAATCTCGCGATAGTTGCTAGCCGCTTGGAGCGCTGTGAGTACTAGGAACAATAGACTGTGCCACAGCAATCGTGATCTAATACAGACCGTAAGGCAAACCATGTAACTCGCTTAACTCGATCACGAAGGGCGGCGTTTCAACCATATAAATTAGTTGGAATGCATAAACAGTAACATATGTTTCTCAAAAATGTAGTGTACTTCAATTAATAAAATTTAAAACAATGATTATGAGACACTTCAGACATAATTCACTTGCGAGTTAAGATGTAATATTATTTATTGTGTGAAAATTACGTTGTTCGTATGTGTAATACCTGCCTTTATTTCGATTAAATATTGCAAAATTCTTGTACATTCATTTATGCACGATTCAATAATTTTTAATTGCACCGCACGGATATTTAGATATGTTGAAATAATTATAGATTATGTTTACTGTACCAGTTGCCCCTTTCTGTCTAAATTTAGTGATCTCCAATGCCTTGCCATTCATATGAAAATTATAGGTTATGTTTACTATATTTAACTTATATTCCTAAATTCGCAATCATACGTTGTAATTAAGCATAATGTCATGTATGATACCCCGACATTCAATTTGTCTGTGTTTTGATACTGCAATTGAGTATTGAAATATTGTATTTATCTATTACTTAAGAGACGAAGTAACACAATTGTACGTACACTAATTTCATAGGAGTGGTATGGTATATTTTGTCTAAAATTAAGGAATGTTGATGTGCTAAACTGAAATCACAATATAAATTCTTTTTTATTAAACCTCAAAATAGCTTCCATTCTAAACTTGAAATGTTGACGCGAACAGATTATGTTAACATGTAAAATTATTTTCACATTAAAATAACACAGTTTTGTAATTATTTCTGCAACATATTATGCAACAAGAAGTAAACGGAACTTATGGACACATTACACTAAATAAAGCTTATCAATGATAAGCAATAAAGTTATAATATAAAATTTCACTCAGCTCCATACACTGAAACAGAAAACCCGAACAAACATTACGGCCTGGTCTAGATCGAAAAAGCATTAACTGTGCCGTATTTCGCATTTTTGTGAAAAGCTAGGTAAATTGTGAAATGTTCGTTATCGGTTGTAATAAATGTAAAGGGCTAAAATACAATAATTTGAATAATAATATGGGACAAGGAGACGTTTGTAGTACTATAAATTGTAAGAAATATAGGTTAGAGTTATCCTTCTTCCGAAAGATCCAGGAAGGTGAGTTTATAGAATATAATATATATTTTATGAAAATAATATATAAACCTTATGTATTTCATATTTCAATAGTGGAAGGAAGGTGTTAATTTTTTTCAAAAGAACACGATATCGAAAGTACAATACATTTTATGGTCTGTTAGGGAAAGAGTCTGTGATGAGGCGATAGTAGCGATCCTGGTGGTGAGCAACTATCTATGGATGCATATTTCAACTGTTTATGTTCGCAAATTTAGTAAGTATTAAGCGTTATGACTGTATATACTAGACTGTGGTAATACCATATAATAGAACCAAAAAATTTTGATAACTAAGATACTGTTCTGTTTTGTCTTTTTGTCTCATTTAAACATTTAAGCTATAATGTTATTTAGCTACATATTTTCCTCTACCAAATAACCCACTATTTATGTACAACAACAAAATAAATATATAAACAGATAAATAATATTATGGGAGCTCAGGGTTGTGCTAATTCCACGTGGTCTTCAAATGTTATAGGGCTGAAAGTTCCTAAAAGGTCGAAAGGTCGAACACAGCCAAGGTTAAGATGCAAATGACAGAGGGAAAAGAAAGCATTACACTTGGAAATGCATGGTAAGTGAAGTGGGTTTATGACATGACTCGATGAATCGTGAAAGTTTTGAAACGTAGTTCGTCGTAAATCGACGCGCATGACAACACAGGAACTGGGGATTTCATCGTCCACATAGCAACATGCAATACAATCACGAAAGCCATTACCGTAGCACTCTTTACATATTAACTTATACACAACCAAGGATCGACTTCCTGTTTGGGGTAGAATAAAAACTTGCAGTGCATGCATCTGTTTGTAACTTCTAAAATTTCACTTTTCTTGCTTACGAAAATTTTTGTAAAAATTATTATTGTTCTTAAAAATAGTGATAATACTATTACTAGTAGTAACAGTGAAAATAATAATAGTAGCTAGTATTAGTAATAATTTCATCTTCGGAATATGTATGAATAGACTTTATGTTAAATTTTAACGTACCTTGTTAACATGTTTCGACCTATTTTGGGTCATCTTCAGAACTGGTCGTTGTTGGTCTTGGCGCCTCTTGTTTCCTGTGAGGGTGCGTTCGTAGTGTAGAGTCAAAGAGTGGATGTGTTTTGAAATTGAGTTGTGTGTTGAGAATATCGTTGGGGTGTGTTTTCGTGTGTCTGTATATTTCATATTGTTCTAGTGTGTTTAGTTTCTGGCTTTTTGGTTGGATGTGCAGTATTTCCATGTCTGTGTTGATGTCTCTGTAGGTGTGGTTGGCATTTGTGATGTGTTCTGCATATGTGGAGGTGTTTTGTAATTTTGTTATGGCTGTGATGTGTTCTTTGTAACGAGTTTGAAATGATCTGCCTGTCTGTCCTATGTAGAAGTTCTCAAGACACAACTCAATTTCAAAACAAATACACTCTTTGACTCTGCACTACGAACGCACCCTCACAGAAAACAAGAGGCGCCAAGACCAACAGCGACCAGTTCTGAAGATGACCCAAAATAGGTCGAAACATGTTAACAAGGTACGCTGAAATTTAACACAAGAAAGTCTATTCAGACATATTCCGAAGTGATACAGTGTTAAACGTTGTGTAATCAAGACGTATAATAATTTCAGTTTTAGCAATTGCAGTAGTATTAATAAATTAGTCACGCAGGAAGCGAAACTTAGTGTCCGATGGGGAAGATGCAAATGGTTTCATGTTAACTGTGTTCAAGAGTCCATCTACTGTGTATAACAGAAGGCGGCGTGGGTCGTGCCCCGTTGAAGTACTGTGCCTTAGTTATTCGCCGTTTACTTGCTTTGTGTTATAGTCGACGAGTAACTTTCTTTTAATTGGCTATTTTACAACGCTTTATCAAACTGTTATTAGTTTTATTAGTTATATTTTAGAAGCGCTTGAGGACCACAAATTTAATTCTGCTACATTTTTTGATTTAAATAAGGCTTTCGACTGTGTTTCGCATGATGTTATATTAGAAACATTACAATGTTATGGTATTAGAGGTAATGAATTAAAATTATTTGTGTCTTATTTCAGTAACCGTCAACAGTCTCTCTTCATTGATGGCAATAAATCTAAGCTCATGAATGTAAAATATGGTGTGCCTCAAGGATCAGTGTTGGGTCCTATTTTGTTTTTAATAATGGTTAATGATTTGATGTGCAATGTCTCTGCTTTCCTTTAGTAGCAGCAACAGAAGCCACAATAGTATAGTACCTAATCGCAAAAACAGTAGAATGGTAGTAATAGGAAAAGTAGTAGTACAGTCCTAGAAACAAAATTTGGGCCACTTAATTTTTGAAGCATTGAGCTTGCGCAGCATGTTATAACTGAAACTTAGAAAATTCAGGTGGCCTAAATTTTGTTTCTGGGTCTGTACAAAGACAAGTAATATTAACAGTAAGGTCTTTTGGTACCTCGTGAAACTTACCTGCGTATGAGAGAAAGGAAAAAGTGAACTGAGAAGCTTCCCTCCCATACTACGCTTCCACTTGCAGCTAGCTAGCTCACTCACCCTCATCATAAGGTTCTTGCTATGAGCCACGGCACACGCATGCATTTGGTTTCACGAGAAAACGAATGGCCTACAAAAAGCCGTAATATGTAGCGGTAATACAGTTTGACTTAAAGTCACAGTAGAATTTTAAATTAGAGCCTGTTGTACTTACAATGAAACATGATTGAGTTGTGAAACATCACTAAATAAAAGAGAAACTCTCCAAGATTTTGTCTTATCATGGTTTCCATGATTACTACGGATAAATTGTTACCGTCACTGTTGTTTTTGTTGCCGTTATTGATATTGTTTTTGTTCTATCATGGTTGCTATAGTTATTTACTGATCAACCATACCACGCAAAATTACCTTGATATGTCGGGACTGTTTGCAGTGCCCCAAATACACAACGCTAATATTATAATCTTTCAGTAAGATGGTGCTCCTCTGAATTTTCTGGCTTAGTTCTTTTTATATACAGTAACAAATATAAATGATACTCGGGAGGAAATTAAACACAGGATAAATATGGGAAATGCCTGTTATTATTCGGTTGAGAAGCTTTTATCATCCAGTCTGCTGTCTGCTGTTGGAATTTATAAAACTGTTATTACCGGTTGTTCTTTATGGTTATGAAACTTGGACTCTCACTTTGAGAGAGGAACATACGTTAAGGATGTTTGAGAATAAGGTGCTTAGGAAAATATTTGGGGCTAAGAGGGATGAAGTTACAGGAGAATGGAGAAAGTTACACAGCACAGAACTGCACGCATTGTATTCTTCACCTGGCATAATTAGGAACATTAAATCCAGACGTTTGAGATGGGCAGGGCATGTAGCACGTATGGGCGAATCCAGAAATGCATATAGAGTGTTAGTTGGGAGGCCGGAGGAAAAAATATCTTTAGGGAGGCCGAGACGTAGATGGGAAGATAATATTAAAATGGATTTGAGGGAGATGAGATATGATGATAGAGACTGGATTAATCTTGCTCAGGACAGGGACCAATGGCGGGCTTATGTGAGGGCGGCAATGAACCTCCGGGTTCCTTAAAAACCAGTAAGTAAATTCTTTTTATATATTATTATACATCACTGCTCTAAAGGTAACATTTATTCATTAAAAGTGTAGGAGAATAATAATTATTAGGCCTACTAAAATTATCATTTGTTACGAAATAATAATACATTGGGAAAACGTTTTTAATAAACTTGTCATAGAAGTCGATTTTACACGTTCTCAAAACTTAGCGAAATGGCGAAAGAGAGAAAAAGAGAGAGAGAGAAACAAGAGAGAATTGTGCTTTACATTCGTAGGCAAGTGTCCTTACTACTAACCACAGTTCATACCTACACACCAACGTTCAATATTATACCCGTCCAATCATTTTCCTAGACTTATGTTGTGTCCGCCATATTGGTTTTCACTGTGAAGTATACCCTTTTCGCTGTAAGAAAAATCCTAATGTAAACACAAGCACGTGGCTGTCATACCCGTGATTGGCTCCCAGTCGAAACACTCACACGACGCAGGAAAATATAGTTCCGTATTTGAAAATCGTAACCTTGTATTATTTGAAAATAAAAATTGAATTCTAATTATTAAATATGACGAAAGATGTAACTTCACTCATATGTAAAACACTATGTAAGAGAAAAGCTACTTTTATATTTTGTTATTTACGTTGTAAGCGGATGAATACTAAGAGTAATACCGAGGTGGTCTGTTCTTGTAATACGCTGACGTTACTTGAGCTTGTTCTCGTAAGCACGTGATAGTATGGTTTCTGCATCCTCAATGTTGTGGTTGCCAGTACTAAACATAAGAGTGGAAACCCTCTCAAAAACGGAGAGAAATACAGTAAGGTATAGTGTTGAATGTATATAGTAAATTGAGTTGAACCCACTCAATTAATTATAAAGTAATAGTTTTCTAAGCAAACGAATGCATAGTAGTGAGGTTAGGTCTACTTGACGAGTAACGGGAAATGTTTAACATGAAACAGAATGTACAACAATGGGCGGGATCTCTTACTGAGAATCTCTGGCGCCAAACTGCGGCCAATCAAGCCTCACTTCAGTCACGTGACACTGTTTACTGTAGGATTATTCTTACAATGAAAAGATTATAAGCAATGAGTGTAATCATGAGAAGATTAGTTCTTATATTCGTTGCGCAGGTTCATTATTAGTATATTATTACTTTGTATTTTGATATTTTTCTAAATACATATGTGGTTAAGGTGCTTAGGAAAATATCTGGGGCTAAGAGGGATGAAGTTACAGGAGAATGGAGAAAGTTACACAACGCAGAACTGCACGCATTGTATTCTTCACCTGACATAATTAGGAACATTGAATCCAGACGTTTGAGATGGGCAGGGCATGTAGCACGTATGGGTGAATCCAGAAATGCATATAGAGTGTTAGTTGGGAGACCGGAGGAAAAAAGACCTTTGGGGAGGCCGAGACGTAGATGGGAGGATAATATTAAAATGGATTTGAGGGAGGTGGGATATGATGATAGAGACTGGATTAATCTTGCACAGGATAGGGACCGATGGTGGGCTTATGTGAGGGCGGCAATGAATCTTCGGGTTCCTTAAAAGCCATTTATAAATAAGTAAGTAAGATATGTGGTTAAGGGGGGAGGTACACCATTGGCTTGCAAAAATCTAGTGCAATTCATTTTTTTATACCTCAGCTACCATAAAAGCTAAATAAACAAAACTTTTCATATATTACACTTTATAAAACACTATTCAAAATATTAAAATAGCTAATAATGACCATAAAAATTATATCACATTTGCATAATTATTTTAACAACTGTAAAGCATTATATGATAAAATATACAATTAATTAAATATCTGTATGATTGTTTCACTAAAATGTTTTGAAGACCTACATCAACAACATAGTCTAGGATCTCATTCCATCAGGAAATATAAATATATTTTTTTCTTTTTTTATATAAAATTTTAGAAAATTTATAATTGAAGGTAACGATTAAGAAATTATGTACCTCCCCCTTAATTCATTATTACATTTTAACTACGAATATATAGGAACTAGCTTTCATAACTATTTATTTTAACCATTACTCTGGTTATTCATGACAATGATTGTAGCCATAAGCCACTTGAAACTCTGAGGATACCTGTCCTTCATTACCTCTACTCGTAGCAAAGGACACTTGGCGACGTAATATGATATGTCTATATTAAATAACGCCAAATTCTTTGAGGGTATGGGAAAATTTATGGCAAAATCGACAGCGCTGGGTGGAACTGACTGAAGGGAAGGAGGCCAAAGAAGTAAAGGTTAGAGTTACTTAATAGTGTTGCAGTGGGTAATGCTGTTCCTGGATGCAAATAAGGAATATTAGAGATTAATCTTCTTTTGTTTCACTGTGTGTATTTGCATCTCTTTTAAAGTGTGCATAGTCCACTCCTATGGAGTAACGGTTAGCATAACATGAAAGGAGTTGGCTCGGGTTCAAATCCTGACTGGTACAAGTTACCTAGTTGAGGATTTTCTGGGGTTTTACTTCGGGTTGGGGACAACTGGCCACAGAAAATTGGCCACAGAGGCAACTCGCCACATAATTGAAATTCGTATCAAAGACAATTTGCCACATAATTGAAATTCGTATCAAAGACAATTAGCACACATTAAAATTCAAGGCAATACTCAAATTCGCAACAATTTATAATATATTTCTATGGTAACACAAGACAAACCCAGAAGTTGTAAACTAATTAGGAACTATGGCGGAAGAAATTCGCTTCACAAAATCAGAAAGAGGCTCTGGCAAATTAATATAATCTTGGCTACATGTACACGAGACTTGGAGAAAATAAGAATGGAGTTGTTTGGCGCTGTGACATGCGTGGCGGTGTAATGCAACAGTCACGTTATCAGCAGATGGAAGCAGTGTCGTCAAAGAACCGTCTGAACACAAGAATCATTCTGCAGGCTGGGGAAGGATTAAGGCAAAGGAATGTGTAGAGAACATGAAGGCAAGGGCGGGGACTTCCCGAGAACCAACGTCTGTCATTATTCAAAATGAGTTACAGCTTATTTCAAACGAAGCCAATGTGAATCTACCGAAGAAACCATCTATTAAAAAAGCTGTGCGCCGTGCCAGGAAGCTGCACCTACCACCTGAACCAAGGAATATTGACGAACTGAACGTTATAGCCGACAGATACACTAAGACCGTTCAAGGAGAAAGGTGGTTGTTGTATTTTGAACCGGAGGACAACGTGAAAGTTATATTTGCCACTAATTCACATTTAAAGAAATTGTTACGGTCCCATTTTTGCATAATGGACGGTGTGGCAAATTGTCTATCTGTGGCAAATTGTCAATTTGTGGCAAATTGTCTATCTGTGGCGGATTGTCCCTATTACCAATTTTCTGTGGCCAATTGTCCGGAACCGTTTTACCTCAACCCATTAAGAGCAAATGCTGGGTAACTTTCGGCGATGGACCCTGGACTCACTTGCCGGCATTATCATCTTTAATTCATTCAGACGCTAGATAATCACAGCAGTTGATAAAGCGTCGTAAGATCCTCCCCCCCCCAAAAACATAAAGTGAGCATAGCTATTGTACTAATAGCCGTACAGGCTCTTGCAAAGGATCGTATGTACTGTGTTTGTATCCATTATGTATAAATAAATGCATTTTATTCATCATATTATGAAGTTTCCCAATGGAGATTAACTGTACTTTCAGCCTAGTTATTTGGACTTATCGAACCAAGCAGAATAGACTATTGTTTCTGATTTAGAGCGATAAGACCCTGATTATGGAACATGTTAGTGAAAAATGTCACACGGTTGCAAAACCCAAAATCTGTTTCACAGTAACAAACGTCATGCAGTGTTATTCACATAATGAGCAGGTCCAAAATTACAAATACAAGTTTCAACCACACGCTGTACTTACAAAAATTATGACTCGTTTGACTAATTTACAGTTTTTCAATAATGGAAGGCCGATAGGAACCTGAAAAATAAAATACATTTCATATTTTGTTCACTTAATTACGAAACAGTTCGATAAATAATGCAAGATTAACTACTATTAGTCGCGCATGGATCTGAAAGACCCATGGGTTTTATTTAGTTTAATAGCTTAGCAACAGATGGACCTATGTTCTTATCTTCAGGATGTAACTTCAGCATAAGGCCTATATTACACTATCAAAATCTTACATTTGATCATATTTATTTGATAAAAAATTGTATCATATTCCGTGACATAGAAATTTGATAGATCGCCATTCAATCAATTATTTATATTCAAGTGTTAAAAGTAGTGTACGAAAGATTCAACATGGATAAAAAAAAATTATTATTTTTTCCACTCTGTAACTATAAAGATAAGAAATGAATGAAATTGACGTGTGTCAAAAAAGGGATAACAGAATTGTAAAAATTTAAAGGGACTCGTATCCTAAGAACAATGTACGTATGTATGTATTTATTCACACTGCAGTGGGTATATACCGGTGGCAGTGGTAACTAATTACACTCAATAATGACAATAATAAACTTATTAATTAAAAATACAATTAATAATAATACTAATAATTAATACTAACAATAATTAATAACAACAACAACAACAACAACAACAACAGGGAATATACTAAATTAAATGAAACGACCACTTAAAATAACATTTGAAATAAATCTAATTTGTATCTTAAAACTAAGATCGAACTAAAACCCACGAGTATGATATGTTCATATCTGCACAAGTACCTTTCAAATTACACTCATTTCGCTGTCAACTCACTCACTGCAATGGAACTACGACACATTTCACTGATTCTATCCTGATTTCACTAACACTTCAAAAACATTTCACTGTTCAAATACTATGCACTGCCACTATAAACTATAAAGCTTCACTGACAGGAACACGTTTCACTTACACAGCACACTTCACTGACACGACATACTTCTTCACTGATACAACACACTTCACTGACACAACATAATTCTTCACTGATACAACACTTCAATAACAACATATCATTTACACCCTTTAACTACTGTGTATAATTACCGTCTATTAGTAAGGTCCTTAAGCCTATTTTTAAATACATTTTGGTTGTTGGTAAAGCCTTTAGTAAGTCTGCAGGTAAAGCATTCCAGCCCCTGATAGTACGATTGAGGAAAGAAAACTTTCCAGTGTCCGTCCTCTGCCTTCTTTCCCTCAATTTATATGAGTGGTCGTTCCTTGAAGAGTAATTTGGCGGCTGCAACCTATTTTTTATTTCTCTCCAGGCAGGCTCACCTCTGTATGAAAGACAAAAGAGATGGAGCGACTGCACTGTGATCCACACAAGCTGGGAGACTTACAAAACCCAGAAGAATAAGAGAGAGAAAAAAGAAGGGAGAATTCTAGTAATTAATTAGATGATTTTCCACAAAATTCATCGGCCTTTCCTCGCCCATATCAAAATTCAACTACGCTACTCCTCATCAACATAGTTTACCACACTATTCCACACATTATGGTCCGGTTTCTTCAACCTTTGTTAAAATGCACCTAACATAGCGTTAATTAACTGTAAGTTAAAAGTATGAATTGGTATTAAAAATATTGCGTTTCTTCGACTTTACATTTCACATTTTAACATTCTGTTTGTTAACTCTTTGTTAGGACCAGAGATTCTAGAGTTTAACCATAACCTATAACAAAGTATAGGCTCACTTCTGTTTTCTGAACTGTGACAATTGCGATTCTCGCTTGTTTTCGTTGTTTAATTTCAGCTTCTTTGCTCGTCTGTATCACAATAGCGTGGAGCGGCGTATTGGTATTGCTGTTGTGAAATGGAAAACACTGGAACAAAAAGAAATCGTGGGACTAATTTCTCTTCGTTGGAAAGAAACCTTCTGCTGGAAATTATTTCGCAGTATAAACCAATTAATGAGAATAAACAAACACACGGATCTAAGTTGAAAGAGAAAAGTGAGGCTTGGCAGAAAATAGCCTATACCTTTGTATGAACTTCTGGTCTGTCAAATCACAGAAATCATCTGCTCTGTTTATGTATTCATGGATATCATTTTATAAATAATCAAGATATGTAAGTTCAGCATGTAACGCACCAGCCATATTGGTTACTTATATGCTAACAGAGAGTTAAATGATTTAACTGCACGAAATTGGGCAGTTAAATTAACATAGGTTTTAACAGCCTGTTAGTACTAACAGTAGTTGAAGAAATGCTTCAACTGTTAAGTTTACAGTTAAAATGGAATAATACACTATTATAATTTAACAAATGTTGAAGAAACCGGGCCTATGAATTCCATCACAACGTGTTTCAGATTAGAAATGGATCTCACATCGACAGACTACCAGAGACTGAGAATATCTAAGCTGTCATCCCGAGAACTGCTAAAGAAGAAACAAATATCATTCGACTATAAGCAACGAAAGACATACAAGCTGATGTGAAGTTCTTGCTTTATTAAATTTCACCCACACATAACCGCTCGCTTTAAAATGAAATCAATAATAATAGTTCGCCATTTTTTATTTACCAACAAGTCCTTAAAAATAAATTTCTCTGTAAAATGAAAATTGGGGAGAGGGAAAAAGGAAATAAAAAGGAAGAGAGAGAGAGAGAGAGAGAGAGAGAGAAAATGTCGCCCCCCCTGGAAATTGTCGCCCTAGGCAATTGCCTAGGTTGCCTAGGCCTAAATCTGACTTATTTACCTACTTACAAATGGCTTTTAAGGAACCTGAATGTTCATTGCCGCCCTCACATAAGCCCGCCATCGGTCCCTATCCTGTGCAAGATTAACCCAGTCTCTATCATCATATCCCACCTCCCTCAAATCCATTTTAATATTATCCTCCCATCTACGTCTCGGCCTCCCCAAAGGTCTTTTTCCCGCCGGCCTCCCAACTAACACTCTATATGCATTTCTGGATTCGCCCATACGTGCTACATGCCCTGTCCATCTCAAACGCCTGGATTTAATGTTCCTAATTATGTCAGGTGAAGAATACAATGCGTGCAGCTCTGCGTTGTGTAACTTTCTCCATCCTCCTGTAACTTCATCCCGCTTAGCCCCAAATATTTTCCTAAGCACCTTATTCTCAAACACCCTTAACCTATGTTCCTCTCTCAAAGTGAGAGTCCAAGTTTCACAACCATAAAGAACAACCGGTAATATAACAGTTTTATAAATTCTAACTTTCAGATTTTTGGACAGCAGACTGGATGATAAAAGCTTCTCAACCGACTGACACTGAGTGTAACTTTCTCCATTCTCCTGTAACTTCATCCCGCTTAGCCACAAATATTTTCCTAAGCACCTTATTCTCAAATACCCTTAACCTATGTTCCTCTCTCAAAGTGAGAGTCCAAGTTTCACAACCATGAAGAACAACCGGTAATATAACTGTTTTATAAATTCTAACTTTCAGATTTTTGGACAGCAGACTGGATGATAAAAGCTTCTCAACCGACTGACACTGAGTGTAACTTTCTCCATTCTCCTGTAACTTCATCCCGCTTAACCACAAATATTTTCCTAAGCACCTTATTCTCAAACACCCTTAACCTATGTTCCTCTCTCAAAGTGAGAGTCCAAGTTTCACAACCATGAAGAACAACCGGTAATATAACAGTTTTATAAATTCTAACTTTCAGATTTTTGGACAGCAGACTGGATGACAAAAGCTTCTCAACCGACTGACACTGAGCGTAAAATCAAAATGTCAGATACTGACAAGCATAAAACATGAAAGAATGAAGAATCATTCTGAAAGCAATCTTTAGTCAGATATTTTATTGCTCGATTCCAATGTGAAGTCATTGTTTATGTAATGTGGGTATTTGCTGAGGTCAAATTTCAGTCTAGTGTTTATTACTTTATCGGTGTGGGCCTGTATGCTAATAAGAACGAATGACACTTATTGCAGTGTATTATTCTATTACTCAGTTCCTCAGGATCTACTAAAATGCACATTTCAGCATGCGATGTGTATCCTATGTGGAAAAGTGTGGGGGATGCTGAAGGTCTGCATTCTTCATTTCTACGATGCAGAGAAACTGATCATATTATTCATTTCTGGGCATCGAACTTAACAGCACGCCAACCTGTTGGGTCACGTAACTAGTGCTGCGCCTGCTTTTAGAATTGGTTTACTTTTCTTGTAATCAACAAAGTATACTGTATATATTGATATGATCAGTACGTATTCCTTCTAGTTCAGACGCTACTCGCTAGATGGCGCTAGTTACAAACACTTTGAATTTAAACTCCTATAGATGTCGGGTGCATCAACTCTGACATCCACGCTATTCGGGTTCTTCAAGAAAATCAATGGATATAGAAAACTGAACCGATTTCGTATATCATCACTGATTAACGGAATAAATATAAAATGACCAGTTTTAAATCAATCTCTATACTAATAATAAATCTGTAGCCAAAATTTTTCTGGTAATTTTCGATTTTCCAAAAATAATTGGTGTTACCATGTATAATTAACCATCTTGAAACCGAAAATCGCTTGTTTGAAATTTCTGCTTGTATGTCTGTCTGTCTGTCTGTCTGACTGTATGTTTGTTACCTTTTCACGCGATAATGGCTGAACCTATTTATATGAAAATTGGAATATAAATTAAGTTCGTTGTAACTTAGATTTTAGGCTACATGACATTCAAAATACTTTATTTAAAAGGGGGTTATAAGGGGGCCTGAATTACATAAATCGAAATATCTCGCTTATTATTGATTTTCATGAAAAATGTTACATAACAAAAGTTTCTTTAAACATACTTTCCGATAATTTTTATTCTATACAAAATTTTCATAGGACTGATATTTAATTAGATAAATGAGTTTTAAAATTACAATAACAACGCCATCTAAGGCGCTGTACTGAAATAAAAACAAATGACTTCGTCTATAAGGGGCCTTGGACAACAACAATCGAAAGCTATTAAACATAGCCTAAGAGAATGTTTCTGTGTTTGTATGAAGTAATATCGGAAGCTGATTAATTGTTTAATTATTATTTCACCATTGGAAAGTGTAGTTTCTCTAGATGGACATAATTCTACAATGTTATTACAGTAACTTCTGAAACATATAGCAAGTAATATAAAGTATACACATTAAAACTAAATGATATGTCAATCTTCATTAAACTATGGTTGCATGTAATAACAATTAAGAAACATGTTAAAGGAATTGTCATTGCACCAAATGATTGCTTTCTGGACCAAAATGACCGCACTTTAATTATTTAAATACAACTTAAATTAAGTAACATTAAACGATTTATCCTTCTATCCCTGGATCAAACGTCCTATTTTAATTATGTAATTACTTTATATTTATTTCTAACAGGTGCAGCGAAGCGCACGGGTACGGCTAGTAATCTAAATAAAAAAAATACAATAATAAATCGGGGTGGAGTAGCATCATCTGTACTTAATCCATTAATTTTATTACACAGAATATTAATAAAATTTTGTCTAACCAAAAATATGGATTACCCAACAAATTTAATTTATACAGATTTTAATGTATTGCCTATTGAAGAAATTTATAAATATAGTTTACTAACTTACTACCACAGAAATAAAATAAAACATAAATCTAATCGTACTTGAAGACAAAAGTCTACTTTCCCATTAATTGAGCCTAAATGTCATACAAGTGCAGCTCTTAAACATGGTGCTAGTTTCGGCCCAAGACTTTATAATAAAATTACAAACCATTTTCAAATTTGAAATATTTTAAAATTGAAGCTTTTAAAAAATTAATTTGTAAAATTATCCATGATATATAATATTAACAAATGTATTTTTTTACCTTTTATTTCTGTCGACTATATTCATGTTTTTATTGAATATCACTGGCTTCTGTCGGGTTGTTAATTTATATTAAATGTGTATTTTTCTCTCTTTTTCTCTTTCTTCTTTATTCTTGCTCTTGTGTTGCATTTATTGGTTTGAATTAAGTCACTTGCTGTATTTAGTAAACTGTCCTTGTAAATTTTATGTTATATTATTGACTAAGACCACACCGTACACGAACCTGGCTCTTACGGTAGTGGCTAGAAACATTTTTGTTTTATAAATGTAATTTGTACTCACTAGCTAGCTAGTTAAATAAATAAATGAATAAATAAATAAATAAATAAATAAATAAATAAATAAATAAATAAATAAATAAATAAATAAATAAATGGACGGATTGGTAGACAGATAGATAGATAGATAGATAGATAGATAGATAGATAGATAGATAGATAGATAGATAGATAGATAGATAGATAGATAGATAGATAGATAGATAGATAGATAGATAGATAGATAGATAGATAGATAGATAGATAGATAGATAGATAGATAGATAGATAGATAGATAGATAGATAGATAGATAGATAGATAGATAGATAGATAGATAGATAGATAGATAGATAGATAGATAGATAGATAGATAGATAGATAGATAGATAGATAGATAGATAGATAGATAGATAGATAGATAGATAGATAGATAGATAGATAGATAGATAGATAGATAGATAGATAGATAGATAGATAGATAGATAGATAGATAGATAGATAGATAGATAGATAGATAGATAGATAGATAGATAGATAGATAGATAGATAGATAGATAGATAGATAGATAGATAGATAGATAGATAGATAGATAGATAGATAGATAGATAGATAGATAGATAGATAGATAGATAGATAGATAGATAGATAGATAGATAGATAGATAGATAGATAGATAGATAGATAGATAGATAGATAGATAGATAGATAGATAGATAGATAGATAGATAGATAGATAGATAGATAGATAGATAGATAGATGAATAAATAAATACATAAATAAGTAAATAAATAAATAAAAATTAAAATACATAGAACATACGTGCGTAATATGTAGGAGAATAAATTGGAATCATCTACATGCCAAAAAGAATTCACTTAGTAAATCCAAGGAATGACAGAGATCAAATTTATAATTAAGCCGGCTCAAGGACAAAATGGGTGGATTGACAGTATTGGCACATAATTTGTAGTAGTAGAGTTAGAATTAGTAGGCCTAGTAAAGTTTAATTTTTGGTCCTACAGAATATATCTGTTATGGTAACAATTGATATTAGAGGAGAAAAATTCACTCCGGCGCCGGGGATCGGACCCGGGTCCTTGGTTCTACATACTTGGTACTATGGAATTCCGGTCACCAACTCACTCAATTGAGTGCGCTCCTTGTATAATGGCAGTTCATTTAATATAAATGTCATATATGTCGAACTTGGAGTCAGGCCACAAAGGGAAAAACACTGGAGGAGTGGGATTCGATCCGGTGCTGTGGATTGAACTTCGGAGTAGCTCAATGGTTAGAGCGCTTGTACGTAGAACCAAGTACCCGGGTTCGATCCCCGGCGTCGGAGCGAATTTTTCTCCTCTAATATCACTAGTAGGCCTAGTAATAGTAGTTGATTACGATGAGTTAATTATATTAGGTTACTGTTCAGTCAATGCTTATCACTTTAAACAATGAATTATATCATTGAGTATAATAGTACATTATGCAACGAGCCTATAAAGGTAGTAATTAAGACGCGAGTATGTTTGTTTATGAAACTCGCTTGCGCTCGTTTCATAATTTTCATACGAGCGTCTTAATTACCATTATAGGCAAGTTTCATACGACTTTTTATGCTCGACCATACTTCTAACTTGAAATTATTCATAACTATTCATGTTATGGTTATCTAAGTGAAAAGCGGAACTGACCTGAATTGTGAGATGTGCGCAGACGCGAAAGTATTGATTTTTTCCAAGGAACGAATGTGTCATTGACCTTGATATAATCTAGAGAATAACATGAACATTAGGCTTGATATAACCTGGAAATTGATTTAGAATTGAAAAACGAGATGACAAATTGAATTTATTTGAACATTATTAACAATTAACGGTAATTATTATAGTAACAGAACATAACCTTCTGCGACAGTATTGGATTTCCAGCCTCCGTGACTTTTCGCTAATTGTCTTTCGATTGCATATCCGAGAATAATCTATACTCGCGGTTTCATAATGGTACAATGGTGATTTTTCATTGGCTGAACAACTGAATTATAATGAATAGGTGTACTTTAATGAGGTGCATTAAAGGGCTACTACCAGGTGTATAATTACTACATTTCGGCATGGTCGAGCATAAAATATATTTTATTTTATTTTATGACGAGTGCTTTCGCCTTACGGCATCATTAAGTCTCATCTGAACATGACGAAAACACATTATAGAATATCTGGTTGGCAACTTACAGCATGCATGAATTGTGCTATTATGACGGAAACTAGAAAGTCAGATGAGTTTTTTTAGAAGTATGTCAGAATGCATATGTGATTTTTAAAGTATTTGTACATCATTGTCTAATGTGGAAAAACCAGAATTACAAAGTATTATGCACAATAGATATGTCTTAATTATAAAATAGTTAAAATTCAATTAAAAACAGTTGAACAACATATGTTGAATGAATTAGTTGTACATATCTGTTAAAATTATATCTGTGATATATGCTGACAAATTCTATCAGTTATGGAATCAAAGATTTAGAAATATGTATCACTGCTGGACATTTAATTACATGAAATAGGGCCTATTGAGATTCAAGGGGTTCATAACGTTCAAAGCCACTGCTTTAGAAGGAATCCTATCAATATGAACTGATCCTACAGACAATTAACTCATAGGGAATGCTATATAGCAGTGTCAACTTGTCCGATCTCGTAACATGCAACAGGTTAATATTACAGCGGGTTGTCTTGTTAACAGAACGATATGGATGTTTGTTGTTAAGAAGTGAGCATGGATATTTATGAAACGAGCGCAAGCGAGTTTCATAATTTTCATACGAGCTTCTTAATTACCATTATAGGCGAGTTTCATACGACTTTTTATGCTCGACCATATTTCTAACTTGATATTATTAATTTTTAGCAATGTCCCGTATATTGTGAGATGTGCGCAGACACGAAAGTATTGATTTTTTCCGAGGAACAGATGTCCACATTGACCTTGCTAGGCCATAAGAACCTACAGAGATAACACTGAAATTAAATTAGACATTGAAAAACGAGATGACAAATTGAATTTATTTGAATATTATTTACAATTAACGCTAATTATTATAGTAACAGAACATAACCTTCTGCGACAGTATTGAATTTCCAGCCTCCGTGACTTTTCGCTAATTCTCTTTCGATTGCATATCCGAGAATAATCGATACTTGCGGTTTTATAACGGTAGAAAGCTCACCTGTCATTGGCTGAACAGTTGTAACCTGAGTCGTCATTGGCTGAAAGACCTGACCTTTAATGAGTAGGTGTACTTTAATGTCATGCATTAAAGGTCTGCTACCAGGTGTATAATTACTACATTTCGGCATGGTCGAGCATAAACAAATATAAATGATACTCGGGAGGAAATTAAACACAGAATAAATATGGGAAATGCCTGTTATTATTCGGTTGAGAAACTTTCGTCATCCAGTCTGCTGTCAAAAAATCTGAAAGTTAGAAATTATAAAACAGTTATATTACCGATTGTTCTTTATGGTTGTGAAACTTGGTCTCTCACTTTGAGAGAGGAACATAGGTTAAGGGTGTTTGAGAATAAGGTGCTTAGGAAAATATTTGGGGCTAAGAGGGATGAAGTTACAGGAGAATGGAGAAAGTTACACAACACAGAACTGCACGCATTGCATTCTTCACCTGACATAGTTAGGAACATTAAATCCAGACGTTTGAGATGGGGAGGGCATGTAGCACGTATGGGCGAATCCAGAAATGCATATAGAGTGTTAGTTGGGAGGCCGGAGGGAAAAAGACCTTTAGGGAGGCCGAGACGTAAATGGGAAGATAATATTAAAATGGATTTGAGGGAGGTGGGATATGATGATAGAGACTGGATTAATCTTGCTCAGGATAGGGACCAATGGCAGGCTTATGTGAGGGAGGCAATGAACCTCCGGGTTCCTTAAAAGCCAGTAAGTAAGAAAGAAAGTAAGTAAGTAAGTAACACATTAGCATCAAATTTATCTGTTATTGTATTAAAATTATTACAAAAATTTCCATAAAAGATCACAGAGAGAGGTACAGAGTGAGACGGTTCCTCGTATAGGATGAGGAGATTTTCATTAGATTAGTATTTCGTGTTAATATTCTTATATGGATAGGATGCGCGGACGTGTAAGTTAGTTTCAAAATCTGAGACGGAAGTAACAGGTGGACAGGAAGGCCGAAAGGAAGCTAGGCGGACAGGAAACATGTGTCCAGGCGTGGAGTTGACTGATGAGGGAATGTATAGACTTTGCCTGCGGGTGGTCAGTAAGATGACGCCAAGCCAGGTTCCAAAAGAGATGATCTGGTATATGTCAGAGAATTGTCAGAACCCCGGAAGTAAGGGGATGTTCTAGTTAACGAACAATTTTTGAAGAACGCGTCTTAAGTGACGTAAGTGTAATCATGGCCAATCAGGATTCTTAATAGAGACACGTGATATATAGATAGGAGGGCGAAATTCTATGTTTGGTGGTTGAAAGTAGGGGATAGATTTGGCAGATAGACAGAAGGCATATAGAACGCGTACGGAGAAGTTGCACTCCACATATTCTCGGCAAACCTAACTCGGAAGTATAACAATTTACGGACTTAGAATTTTTTAGTGGGTGTAGTAAGAAGTCGTGTGTTGCATTATTATTATAAGTCTGAATTCTTTCCTCTCATCACGTTATCAACTGTCCGTTATATTACTGGTGTTTTATAGTACAAAAGATATAATTACGTGAACTCAGAAATTAGTATACCAACTTGCGGGAAGTGAGAGCGAGATATTATACACTTGGACGCGCATTTCTGCTAATCTGAAACGAACACTTAATAATAATAATAAACGTTTTCATAGTTCTTACCAACAACTTCTGGTGTGCGCCTACATCATTTCAGCCTACGAGCACGTCTCCCAAACCCCATGTCCCGACCGTTTTGCAGCTGACCTGGGAACCTCATCCTCTACCGGAGTAATCTCGAGGAGGCTGGCGCCCAAATTAATCAGTGTACATAGTTAATTATTGACATCGACGTGCTTCCTCGAGATACTTTCCATATACGACAGAGCTGGCAGCCGAGGGCAAGGAAAGGCGTCGTGGGCACCGGCAACTACGACGACAGACGACCGTCGCAGACATGGCGACCCCAACGAAGGCCGACCGCTTCAAGAGTGCTTATCGGGTGGGAAACTGAGCATTTCTTAGCATTTCTAAGCACTTCAACACAGGTTTTTGGAATGATTTGCGTACTGTTTTTTGCTGCCTGCTAAGTCAGCTGCATCATCAGCTGCAATAAGCATTCCTTATCCCTAATCATTAAATACATATACCGTACTAATTCTACTCGGTCTTAACTCACTGCTCTACATGAGTAGTTATATCCTCAAGAGAAAACACGGAAAGAATCTGGAGGACTCTGGTACCTCTTATGCAGATCTATGATTCGTCTAGAACAGTGGTGGGCAAAATGAACGCAACCCACAAGACAGGATTTAAATGGCAACTACATACTGTGGGAGGGGTTGCACTCTACATTGCAGTGACGGATTTACAGACAGTTGCGCCACTACACTCCTACCTACCATATGTAATTAGAATAGTCCATTCACGTGATATTTAATTAATCATTTTTCAAAGCAATTTCTTCGAAATAGGGATTTATCTGTGCATGCTATTTTCAGTTGCGCAAGGAGATAAGCATCGCTTAAGCGGGATCTGTGGCTGGACTTTATAAATTTCATTTTAGAAAACAGCTGTTCGCATTGGTAGGTTGATGAATACATACCGTCATTTCCCATAACTATGGTCCTGGAACACAACTATGGTCCACGATACAATCATTCAAAGATCATTCTTGAAGTAACATAGACCGTTCGTAGATAGCTGCAGTGACTTGAATTCAAACTACAGTACAGCAAGAATATAGACAAACGAGGTACTACGTTATGGAGTACAAAATTTGAATAGTTGTATAGTGGACAATAGTTATGTTCCAGGACCATATTTATGGAAAATGACAGTACTCATTATTTTTTAAGCAAACTGTCTAAGCAGTGGATATGTAGTACTGGACATCTTTTAAAAAATTAAAGCCCCCAGTAGACCTTCATATTCTGCTTATAAGAAGCCATCATTCTGCAAATCCGGTACCTCAATTCTGGAATAACATTTTCAATTTAAACATGAAAAGGAGTGGAAAATATATTGAAATCTTTCTCCATCCTTTGAAAATCACTGAATCTGTGTTCTTTGAACTCGTATAACAGGTGATCTATTTTAAGAATGTACATATTTAAGTTCGCGTCCTGAATATTTGTAAATGATCCTAAACATGAGAAATGAAAGAACAGCCTTTCTTGTAAGTGTGATATCCTCTAGATTCATATGATTCTGCGAAAGACATTGTATCACTAATGAAGCTCCGAAGTACAGCAATCCAGTATAATCCGCCACGTACACGCGAAGTATTTTCATGGAGTGGGGGAAGGGGAAGATAGGGGCTAAGTTTGATGCTTCGCTGAGGTCTGACATCGCTGCAGCAATGCCGCACGAATGCCCGCCATTGGTCTAGAATCACTATCATTGCCATGTACCAATTGGCCAAACTGCGGGTAACACCCTCCATTGCAAACTATTGAATCGGCGTCACGCAAACACAAGTGGTTTCCTATTTTTCGAGACGGAGATTATAATGAAAGGGGAACTGTGGAGGTTGTTTGTGGAATAATGTGGAGAAAAACGGGAGAATCCTGAGAAAAATCTTCACAACCTTGATTTTTATAATCACAAATACAACTCCATCACCGCCGAAATTTGAACTTTGGCCTGCGGTCGTAAGCCTACGCTCTGCCAACTGAACTACCGAGGCGGCTAATACGTCATGATAATGCTTTTACTTTGATATAAAATATGATAAATAATAATAATAATTGTAAAAGAATATTACAGATAAAGAATGAACTATTCAGGATAATCATTTCTTTAATTAGCTAATATTCTGAAGCTAAAAATGTATTATGAATTACATAGATGCTTCGAACAGATTTCATTTTTCGATTTTTAACTACAAAATTAAATTTCCTTACGCATTTATCACAACAATTGTTACAAATCACGTCACTCTTGTAAATTCTTCAAGACTGTACATTTGGATGCATAATAAAACTGTTAAGGGGAGAGGATGGTATTTTTTTGTGAAAAATGAATAAATTAAAAAAATTCTTTAAAATACTCTGTGATATATGTGGAATGCATAGCATAACATTTTGTGGGTATTTGTGTCCTTATCGGATGGTGAGTCGCCATTTTTAAACTTCCTGAGTTATTGATTTTTAAATCACTCGCCCACTTTTATTGTGGTTTCCGGTAATTAAATTAAAAAAAAATTGTTTTCTTTAAAATACCCTTTGATATGTGTGGAATGCATTGCATAACATTTTGTGGGTATTTGTGTCCTTATCGGATGTTGAGTCGCCATTTTTAAACTTCCAGCGTTATGGATTTTTAAATCACTCGCCCACTTTTATTGTGGTTTCCGGTAAATGAAATTTTCAAAAAAAAATTTTTTTCTTTAAAATACCCTTTGATATGTGTGGAATCCATTGCATAACATTTTGTGGGAATTTGTGCCCTTATCGGATGTTGGGACGTCATTTTTAAACTTCCTGCGCTATGGATTTTTAAATCACACGTCCGCTTTTATCGGTTTCCAGTAACTTCATTTTTTTGCTACATTGCCAGACAAAAATGGATATAATTTCTGAACTATTAAAGATAAATGCATGAAATTTGGCATATACATTCTTTAAACTATTAGGAAACTTTTCTCTGTAACAGAATTTTATTAATTGATTTCATTTTAAAAATACGTCCTTTTGTTTGCAAGAAACGAATTCAGAAAATTGTTATTAAATTTTAATCGTTTATTTTACAAACGTAGGGACTAATATCAAAATTCTGTTACCGACAGTTTGTAGAACATGCTTTTGCAAATACATTGCAAAAAATTGTTTGAATCTATCTTTAAAAACGGTTTAGATATATCGGTTTTAGTACAATCCTGCATTGGGTATATTTTTTTCAAATTTGGGCCCCCCAATAATTTTTTTTTTTCAAAATATTTTATTTGGTTGAGTTGCCACAGCTATGAGCTCTGTACATACAAAAAATTAATATTTTACACCAAATAGGAAAAGTTTAAAAAAAGACCACCCTCTCCAGAATCAAGTTCCTAAAGTCGTATGATCTGTAACAATTTTTGTGACAAGTGCGTAAGAATGATGTTAATTTTTAGTTAAAAATTGAGAAACAAAATCTGTACAGAGCAACTGACAACACATTTTTAGCTTCAGAAAACTAGCCAATTAAATAAATGATACTTCTGAATACTTCATTCTCTCTTTATAATATTCTTTTACCCTTGAAACTAAAGAAAAAAAAGTATTTTACAAACAATTTCCAATTAATGTAACTTTCAAAATATTGAGATTAGGACAAATGTTTATATGACATTTTTTGCTCAGAATATCCGTACGTGACGGTAAGTCCTCGTGAATCACCCTGTAGAACACAGTAGTGATTGTGAGATAGTGATCTAGTGATTTAAATGTTCTGTCCACCGCAAATTTAGTAGGATCTGTTCTTTGATAAATCCGCTATCTGTGGGAGCAAGAACCTGGATTATAGGAAACGTTTTGTATATTTCGACTAATGAAAACATAAATAGTTGAAACTGCAATTAATATGAACAGGTAACATGAGGAAAACGAAGGAAGGCTAAAGTATCTGTCTATATCAGATATGTACTAAAACGAATGGAATTCGTACTAGAACTTGCGTGATGTTGTATCATAGCTATCAGAGTTTTTTAACCTCTCACTTCATTATTTTTATACACTATACTCTAACAGTCTGTTATATACGCTTCTTCTTTCGCTTCCATTTATTTTCTCTCCGTTACTTTATACGTAGGCTACAATCGTTTCTGATTTAAGAGTATGATTGATTTTAGAATTACGCTCCACAAAAGAATAGACAGAATTAACTTTTCATAAATTCATATACAGGGTGGAAATGAAATAACCTTGCAGACTGAAAGGAACGACAGGGTACACTGAAATGAATAGAAAACCTGTAATAGA